>NC_057799.1:121579484-121598035 GCF_018294505.1 Triticum aestivum
TGACGCCCCGTCCACGCCCGCAGATCCGCGTCGTCGACACCATCCTTAACCCAACCACTGGAGCAGCTTCACCTACGCCCTCGTCCACGGCCACAGATCCGCTTCGCCCACACCGTAGTCCACCCTACCGGAGCCGCTCCACAAACACCCTACTCGTCGGTTCTAGATCTCCTTACCGGACCCCGACAGCCAGCGCAGCGTCATCACCCTCGACGTTTCTAACCTGATTCCCACCGTCTGGAGAGATGCCAAGCACCCGCCACGGCCTAGGTACTTGTCACCTTTAAACCCGTCCAGCATCACCTGCCCGATGTACTTCAAATATACTAACCGGTCGCTATTACCTGTTATGCAGCTGGCAAAAACTACAAGGACGATGTTTCTTCTGGATCTAACAGCTTGGCCAACCAAGATCCTGGACTGAGGCATTGCTATGATCTTGTAAGCGCGTCTCTCTCTCTTGTATTGTTCTGTGCCTGCCAGCGTGCTTTGCTAGGATTTTCGACCAGTAATCCCTTTGTGCAGACAATGATTTCTACTACTGGCTGCTAAATTAGATATGTAGATGTCATACATGATACTACCTCGTACCTCCGTTCCTAAATATAAGTCTTTCTAGAGATTCCACTATAGGCTACATACGGAGCAAAATGAGTGAATCTACACTCGAAAATGCATCTATATACATTTGTATGTGGTCCATACTGGAATCTCTACAAAGACATATATTTAGGAACAGGGGCAGTACATTACACAAAATCGTAGGTGGCATGTAGGAATTCCAGTGCACTACATTAGGCTCCCTTAGAGTGCCTGCTAGTCCAGCATACAGAGTCATGGCTAGTTTATGGTACGCACACAAACGTTAATTGGTGGTTTAAATATGCGCAAGGGATATGCAATGTAGTATCATGTAGAGATGTCTGAAATTAGCCGTGTCAACTTGCAGATAGGGTTACACAATGAAAAAGTACAAGATGTATGTGGCAATTTCATGGAACATCGCAAAAAAAGGAGAGGCAACGGTGAGCCTATACAGTGTGCTATGGTACGTCACTCCTCCATTGCAATCATCGTGACATGTTATTTGTATGCCAGTTCTATTAGCCAAGTTTCGTACGGACAGTTATTACGAGTTATCCTAAGAAAATAAGCACCTGTGAATATAAGCTCCATGTAATAAGCCAACCAGTTCTTTTCATTGCGTTTTCAGCTTATCTTTGGTATGATCAGTGGAAAGTCTAGATTGCATTATATTTTTTTCATTTTGCTGCCCATATGGAAATTAATTTGACTTGCAAACATCATAAATTGAACCCAGTGCAGTAATTAATATGATAGGAAAACAGACCATCACTATTTGCTCAAAATGCAAATACAAAGATACCATCTACTTGGCACAATCTACTTTGGTCAATGTTTTCCATAGAGATCCCATTGCCTAATTTAAATGAAGAACGCATGACCCACATTTAAATGAAGAACAATTATTTATTGAAATTCGATGGTCCAAGTGGCTGGTTATTATCGTATAGCAACCTGAAAGCATCATATAGCAGCAGCTGCTCATAGCAACTCATCATACAGCAGCATCAGTCTGCAATTCATCATATACCAGCAGTAGCTCATAGCAATTCATCATATAGCAGCAGCAGGAGCAGCTCATAGCAATTCATCATATAGCAGCAGCAGGAGCAGCTCATAGCAATTCATCATATAGCAGCAGCAGGAGCAGCTTGTAGCAACTCATCATATAGCAGCAGCAGCAGCTCATAGCAATTCATCATATAGCAGCAGCAGCTCATAGCAATTCATCATATAGCAGCAGCAGGAGCAGCTCATAGCAATGCATCATATAGCAGCAGCAGAAGCAGCTCATAGCAATTCATCGTATAGTGGATCAGAATGAAATTTGGCAAAAAATCAGAGGAGATCCTCACCTTGTTGGATGAGCTCATCCTTCAACAGCACCTCAAGGCCATGGCCTGGGAGGAGGGGAGGGGGAATAAGGTGTCTTCTGCCGCAGTGTGGCATCAGCCGTAGTTGTGCAGCGCCCGCCGGAGTAGTGCGTTGGACGAACTACAGTGGAGCAGCTGCTGGAGACCATGAGAATGAGGGGCGGCGCCAGAGGGAGGAGCAGCCAGGGAGATTTGCCCCTACCCGCCGGCCATGTAGCCTAGCTGGACATAGCATCGTCGAGGACCAGGCCAGATGGGACCAGTGGCGATGGCTCGCTGGAGGAACCCTAGTGCTGCAGGCAGGGGATCGAGGTAGAGGGAAAGGGGAGAGGAGATGCAAGCGGGCAGGGCAATGAATGCTTGTGTGTTTGTTTTTACTTGAGGGTCAGGTGTGACATGGGCATCAGCAGTTGCATTTTGAGTGTAATATAGGCAGACAACAGAGTCATTTCACTATTCCCCTTCCCTTCAATTTTTAGTGAGGTTCTACCCGAAACACCCCCCTCCAAAGCGAAATTAGTTAAGCCCAAGCCCATAACTCAAAAATGACTTCTTTACATCTTTTATGGCTTATTTTGACAATATGCCCTGAAAAGGCGGAATCGAACTGGCCCTTAACCTGCAATTCAATTGTGCGTGCAATGATGAATCACTCCTGCCTGCTATCTGTACATTTAGGCATCATCATACATGGCATAACCTAATACATGTGCATTCCATTGTAGAATCTGGAATATGCAATGTTTATGTTAGTTCATACGTTGCACATGATGTTTAAATGCCCCTTAAATCTGGTCAGTCAAGTGATGGTCTTTAAGCCTCCTTATTTGCTTCTTTTCTTGATATGTAAGATTTGCTCACACATCTGTTCAATTGCTTGTTTGCATCAGCCAGCCATACTAGGACTGTTTTCTTTGATTACTTGTTGTTCTTGACCTAACACTCTAACAGAGCTTGTCAACGATTTAAACACTAAGGGCTGCTGTAGTGGGGCCTTGTCTAACTCATAGGTGACATAAAGGTTTGGCTGTACACTACAGTAGGCTCTCCAAGAGTACCTGGAGATCCAGTTCGAAGGTATGCCTAGTTTTTACATAGTGCAGACATAGTAAATGCTCATTTCATTGTGTGCAAGTGCAAGAGATGCGACATGTTTCATTATGTGGTGTTGTTTTGTTATAATCTCATCCTTTTGTGTTCACAGACTGGAAAGTATGCATATTTATCTTCCAAGGAGACGAGTAACTAGTTTGTGTCACCTTGCAGAGGGGGTGCAATGAAGATAATATTGAGGATTTCCAAGTAAGATGTTAGGAAGGAGCCTTGCAAGAGAAGTAGGAGCTGCACTGAGCCTCTTCAACCTGCTAAGGTAAGTCACTGTATGCAACTCAACAGTTCAATTCCTTGTTTGTTTCAGGCATAGTTAATTTTCTCTTTTCAATTGCTTTATTTGTCCTTAGTTAATGAGATGCCCAAATAATCATGCCTGATGTTCGGTACTTGTATCACTATTAGTTGACATAATTAAAGGCCTTACCATTTAATTACTCTGCCGAAGTGTGCCTGAAGCTTTGAAGTCTATTAACCAACTATTATTGCATGAGGCTCACAATCTAGTTTATACTACACTAATGATTGCATAGTTTTGCCTGCTGTAGTATGTTTGTATGAAACCCTCTGTTGTTCATTATGCTCCCTAAGACTTTAATTGAGGCACGGAATGGCCAACTGCTTGCTTACTTATATGCAACGTGCTGTCTAAATTTGTAACTTGTCTGTGTTTTCGATTGGGCCCCAACATCATGCTCCTCTGGTGAGCTAAGAGGGATTTCTGTATGCAGGCTGCATAGACTATCTTTTTTATAATTTTTAAAATATCACTTGCTTATGCTTCATGACATGTAACATTTTTTTTAAAGTGACGTGTAACATTATTGTTAGTCTTGTTTTGCCATGTAGTACAAAATAGTGTCTTGTTCGCTTCACTGTTGTAACTATATTTTTGCCCTAGTCATGTGTACTTACAGAAACATTTAAGGATGAAGTGACATCAACACAAAGATCTGCGAGCAGTGCGGCATGGCCGTTACCGAATGATTATGGATTGGAATTGGAATGTGCCGATGTTCTCGAGCATCAACTAGAGGTGGCAAGACAACATGTACATGATTGTCAACGTATAATCAACAAGTTGAGACTGGACATGCAGGTATTAGATGCAGGAGTCAAAAAAATGAAACAAGACACTGAGGTAACCATGAAGGAATTGGAGATTTTGCAGACTGAAATTTGTGCTATCTGAATCCGGCCAATCCTATTTTCTGAAGAGATTATAGTTCAAATGGAGTTAAGTTGATGCGCGTCCATGATGTATGAGCTGTATTTGCCCAGTGTATGTAATTTGTTGTTTGTGTATGCTTTATTATCACCTGTGCCGAACCATAATGCCCAGTGGGTATAATCGGCTGTAATTTCTTTATTGTATGGTGTAGGATTATTCTACCTTTCTATGCCTTGATCTCTTTGTTGTATAGTATTGAGTAGGATAATTCTTTGAATATGCTATATCGTTCAAACGGGGGCCAACTCGCCCGACCATGGCCCTTCACGGGCCGTCGGATCCATGGGCCTTCTACGTCTCGTAGGATCCATGGGCCTTCTACGTCTCGTAGGATCCATGGGCCTTGTACGTCTCGTAGGATCCATGGGCCTTCTACGTCTCGTAGGATCCATGGGCCTTCTACGTCTCGTAGGATCCATGGGCCGCCGACTCATTTATGGGTCTTGTACGGGCCTTTAATGGGCCGTAGACGGGCCTTTAATGGAAATCGCACGTTTTATGGGCTGACCATAACGGGCCGTTAATAGGCCGTATTTGGTGATGCTATGAAAATGGCCCAACAGACTAACGGTCCACAAACGGGCCGACTGTAACGACGGGCTGAATTTGGCCCACAAGCAGAAAATGACAGTAACGGGCCGTAAGTAACCGAATGCTGCAAATGAGCCCAAGAATAAATGGGCCCTCAGAAGGCTGAAAGTTAACTTGGGCTGGAAACGGCCCAACGGAATAACGGGCCGTTAATGGGTATAAAGTGATACACTGTTCATTACGGGCCAGTTTCACCACGGGCCGTTAATGGGTGTAAAGTAATACACTGTTCATTACGGGCCAGTTTCAGCACGGGCCGCTAATGGGCCAAGAGTTACAAAGGGCCTCATATGGGCCGAAAGACGTCATGGGCTATACATGGGCCAGAAGTGAAAACGGGCTGGAATCATATTGGATGGCCCAAATGACGCTACTGGGCCTAATTCGGATAGGGCGTAACGGGCCTTGGGTTAGCGGGCTGTAAATGGGCTATATGCGAATAGGCCGTTAACAGGCTTTCCATGGGCCGGCCCGCCAGCTTTTGACCAAGTCAAACGGGCCGGCCTTTTCTCAGGAATGGGCCACTGTTGGGCCGTGCCACATGTCGACGTATCATAGGCGCCTTTTGTCCAGTGAGTGGATGACATCTGTCCCAACGATGAGCCGACACGTGTTTCCTCTAGCCAATGATGATTTTACACGTGGAAAATCCCCATTGGTCAGGGCTGTTAACGGGTTATCGGATCCAAAACCCGACCCGATAGCTTAACGGCGTTCCGTTACGGTGGATGCCACGTGTCGGTCACCCTTGACGAAAGCACTTCTGTGACGCGCGATTTATCGTCATGGAAGTGGACACTTCCGTGATGATAATTTTGGTAATGTCATGGAACACTTCTACGACAGCACAGGTATGACTATCTTGATTCTGTCATAAATCTGTCATGGATGTACATGCATGACAAAAAACGCAACCTACTGTGACAAACACGTATCATCACGGAAGTGTATTTTTTTGTAGTGTTCCAAAGCAAAAGATGAGCTGACAAGCGCCTTAGCCGCTATGGAAAAGCTAAAGGAGAGCTTCGCCAAGGAGCGGGCGGATTGGAACACAGAGAAATCCGCTTTACGGAAAAGAGCTGAAGACGCAGAAGCAGCTCTCAAACCGGTGGTAGACGAGCTGACTGGTGTAAAGCGGCAGATACATGCCATGACTGCTGTTGTGTTCGGTAAGCATCCTTGCTTTATACTTTCAACATATCTTCCCATGCGTTGCCGGTTTACTGATGTTTGCAATGATGCAGGAACTCGCATTAGTCATCTGGGCTCTGATGTTTAGAAGAAGCTGAAGGCTGCCTACACGTTGATAGAGCAACTATATACCGGCGCACAACAAATTATCTGCACCGCTTCTCACAATAAGCCGCCCCCGACGTTAATCAAAGATACCTTAGACAGGCTATCTATGTTGCCTGCCCGGGTAGAAGAGCTGAAGAGGTCTGCTGCAAGGGCTGGCGCTCTGACCGCACTAACCCGGGCAAAAGCATGGGTGCCTGACCTTGATCCGACGGACGTGGCTAAAGGCTACCCAAGCTTAAAAGAAGACGGATCAAAATTTTGCACTGAAGATCTCCGCGCCATAAACCGGGAAGTACGTCCATTGGCTTGTCAACTTGCTGAAGAGGCTAATCTTTCACATTACCAGGCGAGTTATGATACCAATAATAAGCGGGTTGCTGCACCCACTCCTGAGGCTCAAAATCTGATCCCTCCAATCCGTAAGCACACTTATGCCCCTGATATTGAACCGTCCACCCTTATAAGCGACGAAGCTGTGTTCCAAGCTTTAACTGGGATCGACTGGACAACTGTTGACTTCCAGCCGCTGGGTAGGGACGAAGAAGATGAACCAGTGCAAGATGATCCGCAGCTGTCAGGTCAAGCTGATAAGCAATCATAATCCGGGGGCCGGTTTAGCTTTTCTTTTGCTGTAATGCTTATTGAGAAACAATTACCCCTTTGGGCACTGAAAACGCCTTGTAATAGGCTAGTTAAAACACTTGGTCTGTTATGCCTTCGTGCATATTTATCTGCAACTGATGCGTGTTAATCCGCCATGCTTAAGATATGATGTTCATAATCCATAGCTATTTATTCAAGCTGTTCCTGCAGATAAGAAGCTTAAAGCGCCCTGGCGGTTTACCACCGGGTGGGTCATGATACCCAAATATATATATGACCAAGGTTTATAACCAAGGTTGTAAAAGATAACCAAATATGGAAATATATGATACCTGTGACCTTTAGGCATAGTGTTGGCTGACCAACCTTGTAATGAGGGTAATAACCCTAATCTGGAGTAAAAGTAACTCCTGTTATATGATACCAGTTTACAATAAAACCGTTCCGGGTTGTGATAAACACCGGTTTATTCCATACTGGTGACTTTGAGTCAAAACCAGACCGGGATGATAGTCTCCGGATTATAACTTGATTATGTACTGACAAATTGTAGTTGCCAGCCTAATCGGGTTGATAAACACTGGTTTGAAAACATCACAAATCTTAGCAAAAGAAAGAGAACTCAGCAAAAGGCAAATAAAACCGTTGTAGTCGAGGCTTTTCACGGGCTGCCAGGCCCCAAATTCGATCAAGAGGTGTAGCTATGGTTCGGGTTTGACCAAGCCCCCAAGTGATTCTGTGGCATTACGCCGATCAAGAGGTGTAGCTATGGTTCGGGTTCGACCAAGCCCCCAAGTGATGCTGTGGCATTACGCCGATCAAGAGGTGTAGCTATGGTTCAGGTTCGACCAAGCCCCCAAGTGATGTTGTGGCATTACGCCGATCAAGAGGTGTAGCTATGGTTCGGGTTCGACCAAGCCCCCAAGTGATGCTGTGGCATTACACCGATCAAGAGGTGTAGCTATGGTTCAGATACGACCAAGCCCCCAAGTGATGTTGTGGCATTACGCCGATCAAGATGTGTAGCTATGGTTCGGATACGACCAAGCCCCCAAGTGATCTAATATGAAGCTTTGAGAAGCCAAATCAAGGGGTAAACCGGACGCCGCTTTGTAAGCTCCATGTAACCACACATGATGTAAGAAAAACAACAGATACCCCGCTTTAGCCGAGGTTCCGGTTTATTGTATTGATCATAATATATACATTGTCATAATATGTACATAAGTAGAGCCTATAGCTCAAGTATAGTAAGGCCGAAGATGAGCAATATTCCACGGCCGGTTGATCTCCTCCTCCGATTTACGTGAGACTTTGCGCTCTCGAACATCGATTAGGTAATACGACCCGTTGTGTAGATTCTTGCTGACCACAAAGGGTCCTTCCCAAGGAGGGGATAGCTTGTGCATATCCGTCTGATCCTGGATGAGCCGAAGCACCAAATCGCCTTCTTGAAAGGTTCTGGCTCTAACCCGGCGGCTGTGATAACGACGCAGATCTTGCTGATAAATCGCTGAACGGGCTGCTGCCATGTCACGTTCCTCATCTAACAGGTCAAGGGTTTCCTGTCGTGCCTTCTCGTTGTCAGCTTCAACATATGCCGCTACACGAGGCGAGTCATGACGGATGTCACTAGGAAGAACTGCTTCCGCTCCATAAACCATGAAGAATGGTGTGTATCATGTCGATCTGTTGGGTGTGGTATTGATGCTCCACAACATAGAAGGTAACTCCTCAACCCAACAACCCGGCGTTCGTTGCAAAGGAACCATAAGCCGGGGTTTGATGCCTCTCAAGATCTCTTGATTGGCCCTCTCCGCTTGACCATTGGACTGGGGTGAGCCACTAATGACACGTCAGGCCGGATGTGCTCACGTTGACAGAACTCCTTCATGGCACCCTTTGACAGATTGGTACCATTGTCTGTTATAATGTTGTGTGGAAAGCCAAACCGGAAGATCACCTTTTTGATGAATTGAACCGTCGTGGTCGCGTCACACTTACTAACTGGCTCTGCCTCCACCCACTTCGTGAACTTATCAACTGCCACCAAAAGGTGGGTTTTTTTATCCTTGGACCTCTTGAAAGGCCCAACCATATCCAGCCCCCAAGTTGCAAATGGCCAGGTGATTGGAATCATCCTAAATTCTTGAGCCGGTACATGAGCGCGCCTTGAAAATTTCTGACAGCCATCACATCTTTTGACCAAGTCCTCGGCATCAGCATGAGCTGTCAACCAATAGAAACCGTGACGAAACGCCTTGGCCACCAAAGATTTTGAACCGGTGTGGTGACCACAATCTCCTTCATGGATCTCACGCAAAATTTCACGGCCTTCCTCAGGAGACACACAGCGTTGAAACGCCCCTGTCACACTGCAATGATGTAACTCGCCATTGATAATAGTCATGGACTTGGACCGCCGGGTTATCTGCCTGGCCAAAGTTTCATCCTCTGGTAACTCGCCCCGGTTCATATACGCCAATACGGAACCGTCCAATCCGGGATAACATGAAGAGCCGCCACCAACTGAGCCTCCGGATCAGGAACAACCAAATCCTCTTCACCAGGGAGCTTGACGGATGGATTATGCAAAACATCCAGGAAACAATTGGTGGAACCGGTTTACGTTGGGAACCCAGGCGGCTTAAAGTGTCCGCCGCTTCATTCTTCCGCCGGTCCACATGATCCACCTGATAACCTTTAAAGTGACCTGCAACAATATCCACCTCACAACGATATGCTGCCATAAGTGGGTCCTTGGAATCCCAAGTGCCGGACACTTGTTGAGCCACCAGATCCGAGTCACCGAAGCACTTAACTCGGCTTAGGTTCATCTCCTTAGCCATCCGAAGACCATGGAGTAAAGCTTCATATTCAGCTGCATTGTTAGTGCAAGGGAACATTAAACGGAGAACATAACAAAACTTATCACCTCGTGGGGAAGTTAATACGACTCCAGCCCCCGAGCCTTCCAATTGCCTGGACCCATCAAAATGAATAGTCCAATAAGTGTGATCCGGCTTCTCCTCTGGCGCTTGTAATTCTATCCAATCATTGATGAAATCCACAAGTGCCTGAGATTTGATCGCCGTTCGGGGTATGTATTTCAACCCGTGAGGCCCAAGCTCTATAGCCCACTTAGCAATCCGGCCAGTTGCTTCCATGTTCTGGATTATATCTCCTAACGGAGCAGAGCTCACCACCGTGATGGGATGACCTTGGAAATACTGCTTGAGCTTCCGGCTTGCCATAAAAACCCCATACACCAATTTTTGCCAATGTGGGTACCTCTGTTTGGACTCAATAAGTACCTCACTGATATAGTAAACCGGCCGCTGAACCGGATATTCCTTTCCTGCCTCCTTGTGCTCCACCACAATAGCCACACTAACAGCCTGAGCGTTAGCTGCCACATATAGCAAGAATGGTTCTTTGTCAACCGGAGCAGCGAGAATCGGCGGATTAGCTAGCTGCCGCTTTAAGTCTTCAAAGGCTTCATTAGCGGCGTCACTCCAGACGAAGTTATCCGTTTTCTTCAATATCTGATACAAAGGGATGGCCTTCTCGCCAAGGCGACTGACAAACCGGCTCAACGCGGCAATCCGGCCTGCCAGGCGTTGAACATCATTGATACACTTCGGTTTAGCCAAGGAGGTGATGGCTTTGATCTTTTCCGGATTAGCTTCAATGCCCCTGTTAGACGCCAAAAAGCCCAAGAGCTTACCTGCAGGTACACCAAAGACGCACTTGGCCGGATTAAGCATCATTTTATAAACCCGCAGGTTATCAAAGGTTTCCTTCAAGTCATCAATCAATGTCTCCTTCTTCCTTGATTTTACCACAATATCATCCACATAGGCGTGAACATTATGGTCGATCTGTTTATGAAGACAATTCTGCACACATCGTTGATAAGTCGCCTGGGCACTCTTGAGCCCAAAGGGCATGGACACATAGCAGAAGGCTCCAAAGGGAGTTATGAAGGTTGTTTTCTCCTGGTCCTTAACTGCCATTTTGATCTGATGATAACCAGAATATGCATCCAAAAAGCTTAAACGCTCGCAACCCGCCGTAGCATCAATAATTTGATCAATACGGGGAAGGGCAAAAGGATCTGCTGGACAAGCTTTGTTAAGATCTGTGTAGTCTACACACATACGCCAAGTGCCATTCTTCTTGAGGACCAGCACCGGATTAGCCAACCACTCAGGATGGAATACTTCAACGATAAATCCAGCCGCCAAGAGCCTGGCTACTTCTTCTCCAATAGCTCTGCGTCTTTCTTCATTGAACCGGCGGAGAAACTGTTTGACTGGTTTATACTTAGGATCAACATTGAGAGTGTGCTCAGCGAGTTCTCTCGGTTCACCAGGCATGTCAGAAGGCTTCCATGCAAAGATGTCCCGATTCTCACGGATGAACTCGATGAGCGCGCTTTCCTATTTCGGATCCAAGTTAGCGCTGATGCTAAACTGCTTGGACGAATCGCCAGGCACGAAGTCAACAAGCTTAGTCTCATCAGCCGATTTAAACTTCAGGGCCGGATCATGCTCTGTAGTTGGTTTCTTCAACGAAGTCATATCTGCCGGATCAACATTGTCCTTGTAAAACTTCAACTCTTCTATTGCACAAACCGACTCAGCATAAGCTACATCACCTTCTTCACACTCCAGAGCAATCTTGCGGCTCCCATGCACGGTTATAGTTCCCTTGTGACCCGGCATCTTGAGCTGCAGATAAACATAACAAGGCCGTGCCATAAACTTAGCATAAGCTGGCCGTCCAAACAGGGCATGATACGGGCTGCTGATTTTCACCACTTCAAAGGTCAAGGGTTCTGATCTCGAGTCATGCTCATCTCCAAAGGCCACCTCCAGAGCTATCTTACCAACAGGATATGCCGACTTACCAGGCACCACACCATGAAACACCGTATTGGACGGTTTAAGATTTTTATCTGTTAACCCCATGCGACGGAAAGTTTCATAATAAAGGATATTGATACTACTCCCTCCATCCATGAGTACCTTAGTGAACTTATAACCTCCCACCTGAGGTGCCACCACCAGAGCCAGATGACCCGGATTGTCAACCCGGGGTGGATGATCTTCTCTACTCCATACAATCGGCTGCTCGGACCAGCGCAAGTAACGGGGCACCGCCGGTTCAACGGCATTCACCGCCCTTTTATGAAGCTTCTGATCGCGCTTGTCCAAGCTAGTGGTGAAGACATGATACTGTCCGCTATTCAACTGCTTCGGGTTGCTCTGGTAACCCGACTGTTGTTGCTGCTGCTGATTGCCCTGATGATTATAGACACATTGGTTACCCTGATTACTTTGATTGTTATGTCCACTTTGATTGCCGTGGAAGCCTGAACCGGAATTTCCTCCACCATAACCCGGCCCATGAGACCCGGAGCCCGAACCACCCCCTGATCCATGATCATACCGGAAAGAATCAGAATTTTTGAACTCTTGCATGATGTAACAATCTTTCCAGAGGTGCGCAGACGGTTCCTCCTTCGTCCCATGCTTTGGACAGGGCTGGTTCAACAGATAAGACAAACGGTCTAGATTAGGACTTGGCCCTCCACCACGCCGGGGTGGTTTACCCTTACGCCGCTGGCCCTTGTCATGTGTATTAGTATTAGCCACAAAGTCTAAACCGTGGACCGCTTTACGCTTGCCGCCGTTTCCATGACCCGCCGGGTTGTGGTGCTGCCCCTTGGCGTTGCCGCTCTTCTTTCCCTTCCTTGTCTTATCATCGTCAAACTCGGGATCCTTGGTACTATCAAAGTTGGCATACTGTACCAGTGCAGCCATGAGGGTTCCCATATCATTACAATGACGTTTGAGCCATCCCAACTTCAACTTCAGTGGTTCAAACCGGCAGTTGCCTTCCAATGTTAAAACTGCGGTGTCAGTGTTGATGCGGTCTGATGAATGCAAAATCTCTGAAACCCGGCGCACCCAATGGGTTGTTGACTCTCCTTCCTCCTGGACATAGGCAGCTAAGTCCACAATTGACATGGGCTGCTTGCATGTATCCTTGAAATTCTGAATAAACCGGGCTCTCAACTCGGCCCATGACCTGATAGAATTAGCCGGTAAGCTCTTTAGCCAAGTGCGGGTCGTCCCTTCTAACATCATGGTGAAGTATTTTGCACATGCCGCATCATCCACATCCAGCATCTCCATGGCCATCTCATAGCTTTCGACCCATGTTTCAGGGGATAAATCGGCGGTGTAATTCGGCACCTTGCGCGGGCCCTTGAAATCCTTGGGCAGGCGCACATTGCGCAACGCTGGGACAAGACATGGCACTCCCAAAGAACTAGAGGTAACTCCTGGTTCCACCGATGTGGTTGGACGAACCGGAGTAAGCTGACGGGCTTCATGCTGCGCCGCTAACTCGGCCTCTCTGCGTGCCCGAGCCCGGTCCACCACCTCCTGAGCATCACCAGCACCACCCGCCGGGTTATTGCCACGGGGCGGATCACGGTTCCGCGCATTGCTTGACACTGTCGGTTCATCCATACGCTTGTCGTAACTCCGGCTTGGACGGGGAGTGGAATGAATCCGATCGCGACTGTACGAATAAGCCTCCTGTTGAACCAAAGCTGTCTGAAGAAGCTCCTTAACCCGGTGCGTCTCGACCACCGCCGGAGAATCACCTTTGATCGGGCGGCCGCCAGCCATGAAGCGGCAACGACAATGTTGTCCATCGGGTTAGAGTAATGACCCGGTGGCGTGGGGACATGTGGTGTTACAACGTTGTTCTGACGAGGCGGATCCGCCAAACATGGCTGAACCGGCGCCCCTGCTCCAGGTGCCTCCGCCCGGTTTACCACCGGCGGATTACTGGTCCCTGCTCCTGGGGTGTTAAAGATATTTCTAGCATCATAAAGCGGCGGCAGGTGAGATCGGTGCCTCCTCTTCAGGACTTCGTTCGACGCACTCTGATCCAGCATAATCCAGTAAGCTTGTGCATCCAAAGCGGCCCGCTCCGCGGCTATCCTGGTATCCTCAGCTGCTAAGTCGGCTTTGGCCTGGGTGATCTGATCTTTCACTTTCGCGATTTCCGCATTGTGCGCATCCTGATCCGCCGGGTTAACCTCCGCCATCAGCGTTGCCAATGCGTCAAACAACTCAGATAGAACCTGAGCTGGCGGTCGCACAGGGCCTCCTGCCCTGGCCGCTGCCGATACGGAAATCATCGCCGCTGCGGTCGAAGAGTGGAGCACCGGTTGCGTATCGGCCATGAAGATCGCAACCCGGTTTGGCAGATCAGAGGGGTCCGGAATACTGTTGCCATCGGAACAGCCCCCAATCCGGCCATCTTGTAACTGATATAACGACTCGGTCTCTCCGGTCGATGACTCGTCGCCGGAATAAACGACGGTCTCACCACCAGATTCTGATCTATCCTCAGATTCCCCTCCATGGATAACCCCCATGAAGGCACGCTTCATGACAGGCTTGACCCGGGCAGATCTCACACGCTGAGCCGTTTCAACGAGGTCGGTGCAGATGTCCGGCTCAGGGCCCGGTTCGTCGATCTTGCCAATGAAAACGTGTATGCCACCAAAGGGGACCCGGTACCCGTACTTGATTGAGCCGGCCTCGGGGCCCCAGCCTGCATCGTCGATGTAGAGCTTGCCGCGATGACTCTTAGTCATCCGGCCCACAGCGTAACCCTTGAGTCCTTCGAAGTTGCCCTCCAAGAACTTGAAATCATCGTGCGATAGCCCCACGGTGGGCGCCAACTATCGTGGTTTTGTCACGGCAGATGTCCTAGTGAAAGGACTTAGTCATGGAGCCATCGCTACGGGTTAGCTTAAAGGGGTTAAAGCGGACAAGGGACACAAGAGAGTTTTATACTAGTTCGGCCCCTTACGATGAAGGTAAAAGCCTACGTCTAGTTGTGATGGAATTGATGGGGTTTCGATGACCAGGGAGCGAATACGCTTTGCCTGAGTCTCGAGTTGTTGTCTGTTGTCCTTGAACCGCCGTCAGGTCGTCCCCTTATATACATGGCTTGACGCCCGTCGGTTTACAGAATCCCGAGGCCGGCTCATAATCGTGTCCGGCTCGGTCTCTGCTACTTCTACCTTACAATACAAGTTTACATATCAATGTCGGTTTATGTCTACGGGCCTTAAACCGGCTTTGGGCCCTGGACCTCCATAAAGCGTCATCGTCTGTCTTCATGGGCTTCAGATATAGATGAACTACTTATGGGGTTAACCCAGCCTCTCCTGGCCGGTTTACGCCCAATGGTAATATCCCCAACAAATAGTGAGTCTGGAATAATGATGGATCGGTCTGCGGAATTGTCTTAGGCAATTGTTAACAAGACCGGTGGTCGTCGTTGCAATTTCATATGAGGGAGAGGCATAAGCTAACATACTTTCTCTTCTTGGATCGTATACACTTATGATTGGAACTCTAGCAAGCATCCGCAACTACTAAAGATCATTAAGGTAAAACCCAACCATAGCATTAAAGCATCAAGTCCCCTTTATCCCATACGCAACAACCCCCTTACTCGGGTTTATGCTTATGTCACTCAAGCAACCCACTATAAGCGAACCATGAACGTATTGCAACACCCTACAGCGGGAATCCCTCACGCTTGCGCGACACGGAGGGAACAATAAGACAGCACCAAAATAAAACATACAACTCATACCAATCTAGATCATCAATCAACCCAAGGACAAAAGATATCTACTCAAAACATCATAAGATGGCAACACATCATTGGATCATAATATGTGGCATAAAGCACCATGTTCAAGTAGGGATTACAGCGGGGTGCGGGAGAGTGGACCGCGTAAAATAGATGAGGATGGTGATGTTGATGAAGACGATCACCGCGGCGATGATTCCCCTCATGATGGCACTCCGGCGCCACCGAGAGAGAGGAGGAGAGGTTCTCCCCCTTGTGCTTCCTCCTCCATGGCCTCCCCCCTAGATGGGGAGAGGTTCTCCCTCTCGTCCTTGACCTTCATGGCGATGATGGCCCCTCCGGGATCCTCCTCCATGGCCTCCGGTGATGATGGCCCCCTCCGGCAGGGTGCCAGAGAGGGCCTAGATTGATTTCTCGTGGCTACAGAGGCTTGCGGTAGCGGAACTTCCGATCTAGGTTAATTTCTGGGGGTTTCTGTATTTATAGGAATTTTGGCATTGGTTTCACGTCAGGGGGGTCTCCGAGTCGTCCACGAGGCAGGGGCCCACGCCCAGGGGGGTGGGCGTGCACCCCACCCTCGTGGACAGCCCGAGACTCTTCTGGCCCAACTCTTTTGTTCCAGGGGCTTCTTTTGGTCCATAAAAAATCAACAAAAATTGGCACGTCAATTGGACTCCATTTGATATTCCTTTTCTGTAAAACTCAAAAACAAGGGAAAAACAGAAACTGGCACTGGGCTCTAGGTTAATAGGTTAGTCCCAAAAATCATATAAGATAGCATATAAATGCATATAAAACATCTAAGATGGATAATATAATAGCAAGAATAGTTCATAAATTATAGATACGTTGGAGACGTATCAGCTAACAAAGTGTGCAAGCTCCAACGATCCATTTATGGACTGGTGCAAGCCTCTCGGAGTTGGAATAAACGTTTTGATAGTGTGATCAAACCATATGGTTTTGTACAAACTTTTGGAGAAGCCTGTATTTACGAAAGCGAGTGGGAGCTCTGTAGAATTTCTAATGTTATATGTGAATGACATATTGTTGATTGGAAATTATATAGAATTTCTGGATAACATAAAAGGATACTTGAATAAGAGTTTTTCTATGAAAGACCTCGGTGAAGCTGCTTACATATTGGGCATCAAGATTTATAGAGATAGATCAAGACGCTTAATTGGACTTTCACAAAGCACATACCTTGATAAGATTTTGAAGAAGTTCAAAATGGGTCAGTCAAAGAAAGGGTTCTAGCCTGTATTACAAGGTGTGAAGTTGAGTGAGACTCAATTCCTGACCACTGCAGAAGATAGAGAGAAAATGAATGTCATTCCCTATGCCTCAGCCATAGGTTCTATCATGTATGCAATGCTGTGTACCAGACCTAATGTGTGCCTTGCTATAAGTATAGTAGGGAGGTACCAAAGTAATCCAGGAGTGGATCACTGGACAACGTTCAAGAACATCCTAAAATACCTGAAAAGGACTAAGGATATGTTTCTCATTTATGGAGGTGACAAAGAGCTCGTTGTAAATGGTTATGTCGATGCAAGCTTTGACACTGATCCAGATGACTCTAAGTCTCAAACCGGATACGTATTTATATTGAATGGTGGAGCTGTCAGTTGGTGCAGTTCCAACCAGAGCGTCGTGGTGGGATCTACGTGTGAAGCGGAGTACATAGCTGCTTCGGAAGCAGCAAATGAAGGAGTCTAGATGAAGGAGTTCATATCCGATCTAGGTGTCATACCTAGTGCATCGGGTCCAATGAAAATCTTTTGTGACAATACTGGTGCAATTGCCTTGGCAAAGGAATCCAGATTTCACAAGAAGACCAAGCACATCAAGAGACG
The DNA here is from genome assembly GCF_018294505.1 of Triticum aestivum. Classification (NCBI taxonomy): domain Eukaryota; kingdom Viridiplantae; phylum Streptophyta; class Magnoliopsida; order Poales; family Poaceae; genus Triticum; species Triticum aestivum. The sequence continues at coordinate 121,596,833 of NC_057799.1, forward strand.
CTTCAATTCCATCCGTCATCAAGTGTCGGAAGGGGAGATAGAGATTTGCAAGATACATACGGATCTGAATGTTGTAGACCCGTTGACTAAGCCTCTCTCACGAGCAAAACATGATCAACACCAAGACTCCATGGGTGTTAGAATCATTACTGTGTAATCTAGATTATTGACTCTAGTGCAAGTGGGAGACTGAAGGAAATGTGCCCTAGAGGCAATAATAAAGTTGTTATTTACATTTCCTCATATCATGATAAATGTTTATTATTCATGCTAGAATTGTATTAACCGGAAACTTAGTACATGCGTGAATACATAGACAAACAGAGTGTCCCTAATATGCCTCTACTTGACTAGCTTGTTATCAAAGATGGTTATGTTTCCTAACCATAGACATGTGTTGTCATTTGATGAACGGGATCACATCATTAGGGAATGATGTGATGGACAAGACCCATCCGTTAGCTTAGCATTATGATCGTTTAGTTTGTTGCTATTGCTTTCATCATGACTTATACATGTTCCTATGACTATGAGATTATACAACTCCCGAACACCGGAGGAACACTTAGTGTGCTATCAAACGTCACAACGTAACTGGGTGATTATAAAGATGCTCTACAGGTGTCTCCAATGGTGTTTGTTGAGTTGGCATATATCGAGATTAGGATTTGTCACTCCGATTGTCGGAGAGGTATATCTGGGCCCTCTCGGTAATGCACATCACTATAAGCCTTGCAAGCAATGTGACTAATGAGTTAGTTGCGGGATGATGCATTACGAAATGAGTAAAGAGACTTGCACGTAATGAGATTGAACTAGGTATGGTGATACCGACGATCAAATCTCGGGCAAGCAACATACCGATGACAAAGGGAACAACGTATGTTGTTATGCGGTTTGACCGATAAAGATCTTTGTAGAATATGTGGGAGCCAATATGAGCATCCAGGTTCCGCTATTGGTTATTGACCGGAGATGAGTCTCGGTCATGTCTACATAGTTCTCGAACCCGTAGGGTCCGCACGCTTAACGTTAGATGACGATCGGTATTATGAGTTTATGTGTTTTGATGTACCGAAGGTAGTTCGGAGTCCCAGATGAGATCACGGACATGACGAGGAGTCTCTAAATGGTCGAGACATAAATATTGATATATTGGACCATGTTGTTCGGACACCGGAAGTGTTCCGGAGAGTTTCTGAT
>NC_057799.1:121598381-121599190 GCF_018294505.1 Triticum aestivum
GGCCGGCCGGCCCCCTCCTCCCCTCCTTTATATACGGGGGAGGGGGCACCCCATAGACACACAAGGTGATTTCTTAGCCGTGTGCGGTGCCCCCCTCCACAGTTTTCCACCTCGGTCATATTGTCGTACTGCTTAGGCGAAGCCCTGCGTCGGTAACTTCATCATCACCGTCACCACACCGTCGTGCTGACGAAACTCTCCCTCGGCCTCAGCTGGATCTAGAGTTCGAGGGACGTCACCGAGCTGAACGTGTGCAGATCGCGGAGGTGCCGTGCGTTCGGTACTTGATCGGTTGGATCGCGAAGACGTTCGACTACATCAACCGCGTTACTAAACGCTTCCGCTTTCGTCTACGAGGGTACGTGGACACACTCTTCCCGCTCGTTGCTATGCTTCTCCTAGATAGATCTTGCGTGATCATAGGAATTTTTTTGAAATACTACGTTCCCCAACATCTCCCACAATAATTGTCAATAAGATTAGTCAAGCACCACCTAATTTGGTTATTTATTTACATAGTTCTATAAGTGCATGTGTTAGCAATCCATATACCTACGTAATGTTTTTTTCATTGATGTGTTGTCTTCAGTTACGCTATCTTAGCACCACGATTTCATCTAGGATGACGAGACATTCATTTCCCGCGAATACCACTACTTTCTAAAAAAGTGACCCTCGCAAGAAGCAATGGTTTGACAATAATCATGTTTCCCACGACCATCACTGGAATTGCATACTTATGGTCAAATTGAATAGGTTCTCATTGAGTTTTTAAAAATAAAATCCATGTGTTTAATGTGATTCATTAA
>NC_057799.1:121599372-121613646 GCF_018294505.1 Triticum aestivum
ATATTTTTATAAACGACTAGGGCCCCATTTTGAACAAATGAATTTAAGAGGAATTTCATATGAATGAAAGTACATGGAAATTTTTCCTACGACGTACTCTGGGTTGTAGGACTACCTGTGAAAATTCGTACAAGACTCTTTCCTTTCCTTCACATTTTGGAAGAATCTAAACATTTGCTCAAACTTTACGTTTTCACAAAGTGCACGTCTTAACAATCCATGTAATTACTTAATGTTTTTAACCAGTGTTTGTCTGCAATTATGTTATCTTATAAAATAGCACCACAACTTGTACGATGATGATGCATTCATTTCCAGCCAATATCAATGTTGTGCAAAAAGTGACTTTTGCAAGAAACAATGGTTGACAATAACCATGTCTCCTACAATCATCCCTAGAATTGCATACTTACGGTCAAAATGATAGGCTTTTGCCGAGTTTTCTTAAATAAATTCCATGTGTTTAGCGTCCAAACGCTCTAAAAGCTACATGTTTGGGAATGAAAATTACATGGAAAATTTTCCTATTATGACCTCTGGGTCGTAGGACTAACTTTGAAAAATTCTACCAGAATCTTTCCTTTCATTCGCATTTTGGAATATTCTAAACATTTGCACAAACTTTATGTTTTCACATCTTTAAGTTCAGGTCTTAACGGTCCATATGACTATGTAATGTTTTTTCATTGGTGTTTTTGTGCAATTATGCTATCTTATAAAATAGTACCACAACTTCAACTGTGATGACAAGGCATTCATTTCCGGCCAATATCAATGTTGTGCATAAAAGTGAGTCTCACAAGAAGCAAATGGCTTTGACGATAATCATGTTTCCTACAACTATCCATAGAATGGCATACTTATGGTTATACTGAATAGGTTTTCATTGAGTTTTTTAAATAAAATACATGTGTTCAGCGTCCAAACACTCTAAAGCTACATGCTTGCATAGTCATGTTATAAAATGTTGGTCATTTCATTAAAGAAAATGGGAGGGGGGGTCCTATATTAACAAAAACGACTAGTCCCCATTTCGCATAAATGAATAAGAGGATTTTCATAGGAATGAGATTACATGAAATTTTTCGCTATGACGCCCTCTGGGTTGTAGGACTACCTTTGAAAATTGTACAAGAATTTTTCCTTTCCTTCACATTTTGGAAGATTATAAACATTTGCTCAAACTTTACGTTTTCACATCTTGAAGTGCACGTCTTAACAATCCATATGACCACGTAATCTTTTTTTCATCAGTGTTTGTATACAGTTATGTTATCTTATGGAGTAGTACCACGACTTGAACTACGATGATGAGGCATTCATTTTTTGCCAATATCAATGCTCTGCATAAATGTGACTCACAAGAAAAAAATGGATTGACGATAATAATGTTTCCTACAATCACCCCTGGAATTGCAGATTTTATGGTAAAATTGAATAGGTGTTCACTAAGTCTTTGTTTTTAAAAAAATCATGTGTTTAGTGTCCAAATGCTCTAAAAGCTACATGTTCATATAGTCATGAAAATTTTTCCTATGACATCCTCTGGGTCGTTGTCGGTGTCAAAACTGGCGGATCTCGGGTAGGGGGTCCCGAACTGTGCGTCTAAGGCGGATGGTAACAGGAGGCGAGGGACACGATGTTTACCCAGGTTCGGGCCCTCTCGATGGAGGTAATACCCTACTTCCTGCTTGATTGATCTTGATGATATGAGTATTACAAGAGTTGATCTACCACGAGATCGTAGAGGCTAAACCCTAGAAGCTAGCCTATGGTATGATTGTTGTTGTCCTATGGACTAAACCCTCCGGTTTATATAGACACCAGAGGGGGCTAGGGTTACACAGAGTCGGTTACAAGGGAGGAGATCTACATATCCATATTGCCAAGCTTGCCTTCCACGCCAAGGAGAGTCCCATCCGAACACGGGTCGAACTCTTCAATCTTGTATCTTCATAGTCCAACAGTCCGGCCAAAGGACATAGTCCGGCTGTCTGAGGACCCCCTAATCCAGGACTCCCTCAGTAGCCCTTGAACCAGGCTTCAATGACGATGAGTCCGGCGCGCAGATTGTCTTCGGCATTGCAAGGCAGGTTCCTCCTCCGAATACTCTAGAGAAGATTTTAAACACAAGGATAGTGTCCGGCTCTGCAAAACAAATTCCACATACCACCGTAGAGAGAATAATATTTCCACAAATCGAATCTGCTGACACATTCTGTAGCATGACATCATACTATGGCCCGGTCATTATTCGAACCGTTTTTCTCAACCAGCCACTACACATATGGCGAGGCGGTTTTCTTGGCACGTCTTGTCGAAGCAGAGACCGTGTCCCCTTATCACGGGATTCTCATCAATACGGGTGTGGGTAACCCAACCGCACCATCAATTACGGCGCTTGGGGAATAAGCGAGTTTACCAGGTAGGTGGGGAGGCGCATAGCTTCCTCCGCCCTTATAAATGGACAAGGATCCACCCTTTTCACCCACACCTTCTTCCTCCTTGCTCATCCATTCTTGCGCACTCGAGCTCCAGCACCCAAGTTCGCGTTTTTCTCCTCAAACCACTCCAAGCATGTCCGGAGCGGGAGGCAAGTGGATGGTCTCCTCCGTTACGGAGGAGAACATCACAAAGCTGCGGGGAGCCGAATATCTGGCCGCGGATATCGCACACCGGCTGCCAGATGCGGGGCAGATCATTCCTACTCCAGAACCCCATGAGAGGGTGGTTTTTCTTACCCACTTCGTCCGCGGACTGGGATTTCCCCTCCACCCGTTTGTCCGCGGGCTCATGTTCTACTACGGGCTGTACTTTCACGATCTGGCCCCCAATTTCATCCTCAACATCTCGGCGTTTATCGTCGTGTGCGAGGCCTTCGTCCGCATCAAGCCCCACTTCGGCCTGTGGCTGAAGACCTTCAATGTTGAACCGAAGGTGGTGGTCGGCCAGCAAGCGGAGTGCGGAGGCGCCATGGTGGGCAAAATGCCCAACGTCACCTGGCTCGAAGGCTCCTATGTGGAGACCATAAAGGGGTGGCAATCGGGGTGGTTCTACATCACCGAGCCGCGCGACACCAACTGGGTGGCGGCCCCCGACTTTCGATCCGGAATCCCCATGAGGCTCACCTCCTGGAAAGAGAAGGGCCTGTCCTGGGGTTCCTCGGTAGAGCTGACCGGACTCCAGACATGCATCAAGAACATGATGAGCAAGAAAATCAAGCTCGTCAACGTGGTCCAAGTCATGCTCTTCCGCCAGATCCTCCCGTGTCAAAGGCGGGCATTCAATTTGTGGGAGTTCGACCTGATCGAGCACCAGACGCTGCGAGAGCTCTTCGACACTACGCACAAGGACGTCTCGAAGGTGCTATTCAAGGGCGCCGAGGTACCTCCTCCCCTTACCGAGGACCGCGGACTCTGCGCAAAGCGCCCTGCCAATCCGGTAAGTCCTCTACATCTCATAAGATGTTCTTTCCCCCAGTATAACCACGCGCGGGATCTAAGCCTCCACGCCATTTAACAGGACTGGGTAGCGACAACGGAGCAGATCGATTGTCCGGCTCCCCTGCCTGAAGATCCAGCAGATGCTCTCCTAACAGAGATGCTGGTTCCGGCGCCTTATGAGGTGCCGGAGAAGAAGGCCATGGGGACCAGGAAGGGTCTCCGGCGCAAGGTTATATCGGACTCATCGTCCGAAAACACCAAGACGCACTCCTCCCACGAAAACGAGGAGGAGGAAGAGGAAAGTTCTCCCCCCCCCAGCCGGGGGAGACAAGAAAAGGAAGGCCGCCCGAAGGGTCCAAGAAGGGAAGGACCCTCCTTCCGGACAACTCCACAACCGCCGCCTACAGCGACGACGAGTGGCTGCCCAGGGATAAGCCCCTGGCGAAGTCGTAAGTATCCGGATACCATAGTAATTCTGGTATGTTTCGTTTTGTTGCTTCTTGTCATGCCGAACATGATCACACAGCCCATCCCGAGCCCACATCGACGTATCTTCGTCGGATGATTCTCTGGGCCCGTCGGATATGAATAGCGATTCACTCCCGACCGCCTCCACCCCCCGCCCTACGGATGACGCCGAGGTGTTGTCTCAAAGGGGGCTGAACCAAGGGGAGACAGTCCCGGAAGCGCCCCAAGGCGACATTCCGGACACTGGGCGCGTGGGGAGCAAGACTCCCATGGGCCCACATGACGGGGGCGGCAAGCTTAGCCCCCAGCCGAATACGGCGCCGGACCCTCTAGTGGTTCTGGACTCTGTCAGGCGACCCCTCACTACGGGGGGCGAGCCGTCTATGCCGATGACCTCTGTCCATCCAGAGGCATCGGACAACTTGCTGGAAGCGCTTCGCGGCGCTTCCATTGATAAAGAGCACCGCACTATTATGAGTGCGGTGGTCAAGAAGGTTCAGTCTGCCAAGAGCGGACTGACTGAAGCCTGTGCCAGCCTCCTAATAGGCTTTGAGGTAAGTAATCAAATTATAAGAAGATGTTATAGCCTAGACAGTAGCCCCTGATGCTCTGTTTGGCGTTTCGCGAAGAAAGGCCGAATAGAGGATCAAATAATAATCGCAGGAGTCTAATCAGAATATGTCTATGTGCATATGCAGGCTTCACTGCTGGCCGCTGCCGCACGTACTGCGGAGGTCTCTGTACTGAAGCGGGACCTTGAGCGGTCCAAGGAAGAGCTCGACCTTACCAAGAGGCAGCTCGAAGAGAACAAAGGTAAGTGATACCCCGTCTGTATATTGATAAAGGAAAATGTGGATTTTGAATAACAGGATCATCATGAATTTTGCTTTAGGGGCCACGACTGAAGTGGCGGCCCTGAAGAAGGCGCTATCCGAGGCCGAAGACAAAGCGGCCAAAGGAGCGCATCGAGCGAGAAAAGCAAGAAGCCCGAGTAGGCGAGGTGCAGCAAGAGCTCCAGGCTCTCGCCGAAAAGCACGAGTCCTTGGAGTGTGACTCTAAGACGCAAGGGTCCGAGCTTGCGAAGGCCCTCGAAAGCGCACAACATGCCAAGGTCGAAGCCCAAAAGGCCCTCCGGGAAATTGAGGCGGTTAAGAAGATAGCAGTGGGTAAGGCATTCATTATGCAAAGCAAGCATGTGAAGGAAACTTTCTTTTTACTTACCCGAGTTCGGAGCTCTCCAGGAGCGTTCGCAGATCTACCCCGCAGTGTGTCGGATGCCACGGAGTTCTACCGGGCTGAGGAGGGGAGCTCGACGGAGAAGTTGTTCTGGTCTCAGTGTACTGGGACCGAACACCCGATGCCCTTGAGCGACCAGCTGAAGCAACTGGTCGAGCTCCACAAGGCGGCCGAACAGGCCATGAAGGGTCTTATAGTCCGGATGTGGCCTGGCGAGCCCCTACCTGATAGCTACTTCGGTGTGGTGAGGCGGCTTGTAAATGCCTGCCCATGGCTTGAAGTCATAAAGCGGTCCGTCTGCATCGAGGGTGCGCGCAGGGCTTTTGCCCGGGCGAAGGTGCATTGGACGAAGCTGGACGCCGAAAAGCTGGTGAAGGAGGGGCCGCCGGAAGGCAAGGAGCACCGCCACCCCGAAAAGTATTATGAAAGTGTCCTGAAGGGTGCTCGCCTTGTGGCGGAGGAATGTGCTAAGGATGTAATATTTGAATAAATGTACTTCATGTGATCCTGTAATATGAAACGAGTTCATCTGCGCTATGCAACGCTTATGAATTTAAAATATTACCTTTTGTGCGGCCGTTTATAAAATCTGAGAGTTGGCCAGTCGTCGGCTTCTGCCCCCATGTAACTAGTACTGAGGTGTTCGGGATAAATCTGAGCACTCTTTATCCCAATTTTGGGTCCTTCGAAGGAGGTGTTCAGCGCAACGAACCAGGCAATCGGACTATAAGGCTTTATCACTCTCACTTAGCTATAGAAGTCTACAATTTTAAATTTTGGCGAAGCCCCTAGTATTTGGAAGGCCGAATTTGGGGCGCTATATACGCCTAAGTCGGGCAAGGCTGAATCCTCGCCCGAAGCAGAAAAAGTCTTTAAGGACTTGAGACCTCTCGAACAGCGACCAGCTCTCGCCTTATCATGACAGTCAGTTTTGGCTTTCTCTACTGAGGTGCTCGTCCGGAAGAACCGGGACACAATCGCAGTAGTTCTCCCAGTGCTACCTTAGCCGATATTGCGGAACGTAAGGTACCAAAACATGGGAGCCGGGCAAACCCAACTATTGACCCAAGACATGATTCGGAGCTGATGCATATAATGCTATAAATTCGGGGTGCCGCACTGTCGAAAGTGTTCGGACTTTTCACGCCGTATTTATGGGGTGTACGGAAGCCCCTGGCGTACTGGTCGTACCAGAATGTACGGGTGCAATTTGTCGTAAATAAGCAGACAATAGAGAGAGAAAAAAGAAAGAGTAATGCAATAATAGACTAACGCTATGCATTGTTATTAAATAATACGTCGAAGCGTACTGATACAAGTAGTGCAATAAGCAAAAAAATAGGACTATTTGACATGTCCTATCCAAGGGCAAGCTGCGTATGGGTATTTAAAACAGGTATTTCGATCGTTATCAGAGACCACCTGGGGATTCCCTTGTATGTCTTAGCTTCTTGCCTCCTTGGTATTTCCTTCCCGTAATGCGTCCAGCAATCAGACTGCCGAAAAGGGTTTCCAGAGTGTAAGGTCCTGAAAGAGAGAAAATGATAAAGGTATACAGCCCCTGGGGCGGTTAAGCCGCATTGTGGGACGTGTCCTGGCCGTGCCTCCGCCTATGCCCATGGTATTTTTAGTGCGTAATTATGTACGCGCGGCACAGATTTCGTCGCTTGACCGGGACTAGGACGGAGGCCGAATTGCTAGGCGAGCTCTGAACGTGCCAGACGATCCTACTGCAGGTTACTCCGGACTCGCTTGAATGTGTTCGGGGTCTTTATTGCCGAATTGGCGGTTTGCCTTGAAAGGTTGCTCTGTTCTTCTGCTGCGAGGGCCGCAGTGTGCTCCTCCGTGCGGAGCGAGCATTCTATGTTTCCATTGACTGTTATAACCCCACGAGGTCCTGGCATTTTGAGCTTGAGGTATGCATAATTCGGTACCGCATTGAATCTGGCAAATGCGGTTCGTCCGAGCAGTGCGTGATAGCCACTGCAGAACGGGACGATATCGAAGACTAACTCCTCGCTTCGGAAGTTGTCCGGAGATCCGAAGATCACTTCCAGTGTGATTGAGCCCGTGCAGCTGGCCTCTACACCTGGGATGACACCTTTAAAGTTGGTTTTAGTGGGTTTGATCCTCGAGGGGTCTATACCCATTTTGCGCACTGTATCCTGATAAAGCAGGTTCAGGCTGCTGCCACCGTCCATAAGGACTCGGGTGAGGTGAAATCCGTCAATGATGGGATCAAGGACCAATGCGGCAGAACCGCCATGACGGATACTAGTGGGGTGGTCCCTACGATCGAAGGTGATCGGACAAGAAGACCATGGGTTGAACTTTGGGGCGACTGGCTCCATCGCATAGACGTCCCTTAGTGCACGCTTCCGTTCCCTCTTGGGAATATGGGTTGCGTATATCATATTCACCATTTTCACTTGGGGAGGAAATTTCTTCTGTCCTCCTGTGTTCGGCGGCCGGGGCTCCTCCTCATCGTCGCTATGCAGCCCCTTTTCCTTGTTTTCGGTATTCAACTTGTCGGCCTGCTTGAACACCCAGCATTCTCTGTTGGTGTGATTGGCTGGCTTATCGGGGGTGCCGTGAATTTGACACGAGCGATCGAGTATGCGGTCCAAACTGGACGGGTCCGGGTTGCTTCTTTTGAATGGCTTTTTCCGCTGACCGGATTTAGAGCCACTGAATCCGGCATTGACTGCCGTGTCTTCGCCGTTGTCACCGTTGTTACGGTGCTTGTGTCTATTGCGACGTGGTCTGCCGTTACTATCTTTGGCATCTGAATTGCCATGACTTCTTGATGTGTTATTGCTGCGAGCCAGCCAGCTATCCTCGCCCGCGCAAAAGCGGGTCATGAGTGTCGTGAGGGCTGCCATAGACTTCGGCTTCTCCTGGCCGAGGTGCCGGGCGAGCCACTCGTCACGGATGTTATGCTTAAATGCCGCTAAGGTCTCTGCATCCGGACAGTCGACAATTTGGTTTTTCTTAGTTAGGAACCGGGTCCAGAATTTCCTGGCCGATTCCCCTGGTTGCTGAGTTATATGGCTCAAGTCATCAGCATCTGGTGGTCGCACATAAGTGCCCTGAAAGTTGTCAAGGAATGCATCTTCCAAATCCTCCCAACTGCTAATGGAGTCTGCTGGCAAGCTATTCAGCCAATGCCGAGCTGGTCCTTTGAGTTTTAGTGGGAGATACTTGATGGCATGTAGATCATCACTGCGAGCCATGTGGATGTGGAGGAGGAAATCCTCGATCCATACCGCGGGATCTGTTGTACCATCATATGATTCAATGTTTACGGGTTTAAAACCCTATGGGAATTCGTGATCCATTACTTCATCAGTGAAGCATAGGGGGTGTGCGGCGCCTCTGTGCCGGGCTATATCACGACGCAGTTCATACGAGTCTTGTCTGCCGTATTTGGCCCGACCGGATTTGCTTTTGGTATGTCTGGCGTGACGGTCATCGTCCCGCGTTGGGGTGCCCCCCCCGTGATCCGTAGATCGATCTTTCATGTTTTGCTTTGTTTTCCAATACGTCTCGCAGGTCCCGCGTGTTGCCCCGGGCTTTGGTATTTTTGTTTGAACGGCGGCGGGGTGCGGGCTGGACTTCGGGCTGATATGCCTCTCTGTCTCGGCCACGAGGTGGCCGATCAGCCACATCATACGCTGGTGATGTAGGTTTCAATGCTTCCTCCTCGAGTTGGGGTAGCAACCTGCGCTTTGGGTAACTCTTGGTTGGGCGCTCGAGTTCGTATTCCTCGGCCGCCAGGACTTCAGTCCATCTATCCGCTAGCAGATCTTGATCAACTCGAAGCTGTTGTTGCTTTTTCTTTAGGCTGTTTGCTGTGGCTATAAGCCGACGCTTGAAGCGCTCCTACTCGACGGGATCCTCAGGCACGATAAATTCTTCGTCGCCGAGGCTCACCTCGTCTTCGGAGAGAGGCATGTAATTGTCATCATCCGATTCTCCATCTGCTGCCTGTTCCGGAGGGCTCGCTTGTTCATCCTCCCGCTCGAGGTCTGGCTGGAGGGGATTATCGTCGTCTTCGGCACTATCCGGAGCGTTATTGTCTCTTGTGCCAGTATCGCTGCTGTTGCTATGGCGGGACTTAGAGCGGCGCCGCTGACGTCGGTGCTTGGATTGCTTCTTGGAGGGATTATCCTCCACTGTCTTATCGCCATCGCCTTCTTTGGGGGTGTCCACCATGTATATGTCATACGATGAGGTGCAGTCCAGCGCCCTATGGGCGGTGGTTCTTGTTCGTCTCCTGCATCGTCGTCCATACCGTCGATGTCTTCGGAGCCGAAGTCGAGCATGTCGGTTAAATCGTCGACAGTGGCTACTAAGTGGGTGGTGGGTGGGGAGCGAATTTATTCGTCGTCCACATCCCATTCTAGCCGGACATAGTTCGGCCAAGGGTCTCCTGACAGGGAGAGAGACTTCAACGAGTTTAGCACGTCGCCAAAGGGCGAGTGCTGAAAGATATCAGCGGAGGTTAACTCCATGATCGGTGCCCAATCGGATTCGATAGGCACGGACGCAGGCGGTTCAGAGCCCGTGGCCAGGGACGAATCCAAATGTCCGGCAACACGGGTCTCATCAGAGGTGAAGTCAGTATCCGGCTCTATCGCCGCTGAGTGTGCGGCCTCCGTAGCGGGGTCCATCCACCCGTCCTCGGACGGCGTAATCTGCTCCGGATCGAGGGCCGGATTAGCTGCAGGTGGGATCTCCCGAACACTGTCCGTCGGCAGAGCTAAGGCATGCCTGTCGTGACTCTGCGGCGCACCTGACACGGGCTCGAATCCGTCGAAGATCAAGTCTCCGCGGATGTCGGCAGTATAGTTCAAGCTTCCAAACCTGACCTGACGGCCAGCGGCGTAGCTTTCGATCTGCTCCAGATGGCCAAGCGAGTTGGCTCGCAGTACGAAGCCGCCGAATACGAAGATCTGTCCGGGGAGGAAAACCTCACCCTGGATCGCATCATTGTCGATGATCGAAGGAGCCATCTAGCCTTACGGTGACGGCACAGTGGAACTCTCAATGAAAGCACCAATGTCGGTGTCAAAACCGGCGGATCTCTGGTAGGGGGTTCCGAACTGTGCGTCTAAGGCGGATGGTAACAGGAGGCGGGGGACACGATGTTTACCCAGGTTCGGGCCCTCTCGATGGAGGTAATACCCTACTTCCTGCTTGATTGATCTTGATGATATGAGTATTACAAGAGTTGATCTACCACGAGATCGTAGAGGCTAAACCCTAGAAGCTAGCCTATGGTATGATTGTTGTTGTCCTACGGACTAAACCCTCCGGTTTATATAGACACCGGAGGGGGCTAGGGTTACACAGAGTCGGTTACAAGGGAGGAGATCTACATATCCGTGTTGCCAAGCTTGCCTTCCACGCCAAGGAGAGTCCCATCCGGACACGGGTCGAAGTCTTCAATCTTGTATCTTCATAGTCCAACAGTCCGGTTGTCCGAGGACCCCCTAATTCAGGACTCCCTCAGTCGTAGTGCCACCTTTGAAAAATCATACAAAAATCTTCCCTTTATTTTACATTCTGAAAGATTCTAAACATCGCTCGAACTTACAAGACATGGCATTTGTTTCTCCTCTTCTCTCTCTCTCTCTCTAAAAACAATCTATGAAATTCCCGTGGATCCTGTGGAGCATCCAAACAACCATGTTTATACCATTCATGCATTTCAGATTATTTTAGGAATGCACAAGAGATGGCATCAAATTCCTACAATTTGTTCTATTTCTACATTTGTTTCCTGTCTTGTGTTTCAATTTTCAAATAGTCCTGGGCTTTCAGAAACCTCATAAACGCAAAGAGGTCCTTTTCCCCACAGAAAGGCCCGGACGGCACAGGGAGCGAAAGGAAAACTTCCCGAGCTAGGGTTTGATCCCACACACGGGCCAGCCCGTATAAGTAGTCCCGTCCCCAACACGTCGCGACCTCTCCCGCCGCCGCCACCCGTGCCTCCTCTTCCTCCTCGCTCTCTCGCGCACGGGGCTCGCGTCCGAAACCCTAACCTCCCACCATGGCGGCTGAAGGCGGTGGCGTCCGGGCGCTGTCCCAGCGCGAGCAGGACATCCAGATGATGCTCGCCGCCGACGTCCACCTCGGCACCAAGAACTGCGACTTCCAGATGGAGCGCTACGTCTACAAGCGCCGCACTGACGGTACCTAACGAATCCTTTTGCGCTGGTAGCGAGCGCGGTCTTAGAAATCGTAGATCCGTCCTTCCTGTTGGTTTCGCTCGGCGCTCGAGAAGGCTGCTGTTGAATCCAGCTATATTTGGATCTAGACGTGGGCATATATGGTTGCTAGGTTTTGGCGCAGTGTTTACTTGTTAATTGCGGACGCGCGCGATGGAATGATTTGTTGAATCATTTGAGCATGCTGTGCGAAAGTATTTCTTAGGTAGTCTCTCATCGATGGTGCTCCTTCGTTCAGTTTGTAGTCGCATAATGTCTGTTGAATCTTATGTAACATGATGATTTAGTCGGTACTAGAATCTGCTGTGTCGATATGATCCTGCCACTGTCAGCTGTGATCACAATTTGTGCACAATGGAGAATCTGGAATCACTGTACTTTCAAATGGTGTCATTTAACATTTGTAATTCATGAGGTTAACTTAGTCAAGTGGTGCCAACTGCTTTAATGTAAAGTAAACAGTTTCTTTCATCAATTTACCTTGATGAACTGCAAGTGAGCAAGGCTGCCTTTTTGCACTTCTTTTCAGGCATTTACATCATCAACCTTGGCAAGACCTGGGAGAAGCTTCAGATGGCCGCAAGGGTCATTGTTGCCATTGAAAACCCTCAGGATATCATTGTGCAATCTGCTAGGCCCTATGGACAGAGGGCTGTCCTCAAGTTTGCCCAGTACACTGGTGCTAACGCCATTGCTGGAAGGCACACTCCTGGTACATTCACCAACCAGATGCAGACTTCATTCAGTGAGCCACGCCTTCTTATCCTGACCGACCCCAGGACTGATCACCAGGTACACTTCTATTTCTGTTTACTGGATTGTGTTCTGTTAGTCAAATCGGGCCATTTATGAATGATTCTGTTCAACTGTATACAGCCTATCAAGGAGTCTGCACTTGGAAACATCCCCACCATTGCCTTCTGCGACACTGACTCTCCTATGCGTTACGTTGATATTGGCATTCCTGCTAACAACAAGGGGAAGCAGAGCATTGGTTGCCTATTTTGGCTGCTCGCCAGGATGGTTCTGCAGATGCGTGGTACCATTCTCCCAGGACACAAGTGGGAAATCATGGTTAGCTTTCACATACGAAGCAGTCTGCTTGTTATTGTTTGGTTATGGAATTAATACAATATTTTCTTCATCTAATTGTTCCTGAATGCTGTTTTCCCTTTTGTAGGTTGATCTGTTCTTCTACAGGGACCCAGAGGAAGCTAAGGAGCTTGAGGAAGATGAGGCTTTGGGTGCTCCTGAGTACGCTGCAGTTGCAGAGTACACTGCCCCAGCGGGAGATACCTGGGGTGCTGAATGGCCAGGAGCTGCAGCTCCAGCTGCTGCCGTCGAAGCCCCGGCTGGTGCTGAGTGGACTGGTGCTCCAGGTTTGAATGAAGACTCTTATTTTGTAATTGCATAATTAAATTGGAACTTTATGAACAACCTCTAGTCTCAGTTTCAGCCCACATTTGAGATCAACCTGCCGTCCTAGTTTATTCTAGTACAAATTTTATCTCTATGGTCTTTGCTTGATCTGGGGATAGTAAGTTTTCAAGTTTGTTCACATTTAATTCATACCCCATTTTTTATCCCACCCTTTACCAGATGCCATTTGCTATTCTGTACTTTCTTTTCCTGTCTCTGCCTATCAGTTTGACTATTGTTTGAAGCCTGAAATGTTTAAATTGTACTCAAATTACATTTCTGAATTTCAGCTCCTGCGGCCGATGGATGGGATGCCGTTGCAGCACCTGCCCCTACTGGCTGGGAACAGGGCAGTGCTCCGGCACCTGCAGCAGCACCAGCTGCTACTCAGAACTGGGAGTGAAGGACTTGACCCAAGGTTTATGCTACTCGGCACTCTGGAGTGAAGGAGTTCGGCCGTGGTTTATTGGTGAAGGCTGTGTTATTTGCCCCGTCAGTACTCTGTTGGTAGACGCTGGTTAAGTAGATTTAATTTTTACAGTACTGAGTTATGTTAGATGGAAATCGATTTTTGTCTTCTTGGCTTTGCAGGGGTTGGGAGTTATCACCCCAGCCTTCTGTTGCCTCTCATCGAATAGCTTTATTTGAAGTTCCATTTTGCCAGCAAGTGTATGGTCAGATTCTCTTGAAATGTTATAAAAGCCCGGATCATGTGATACCCTAGATATGTCTTTATTTATGAGGCTATTGCTTATAACTTGCAAGGCGTGGTACCCAAGACATAAGAAAATGCATATCATAAATATTAAAAAAAGCTTAACTAGGAGGGCAACATGCTATGCTTATCAATTATTATCATCGTTACATTTCACAAATTTTGATAGCCGGCGTGGGCAAGCATGAAACTGGTCGGTGCGTCTCTGCGTCTGGCTTTAATTTAAGCTCTAATTTTTCGTGAGTGTACGCTGTGGTGCTGAATGACATTACCTTCTTTTTAAAGTAGAATATGCTTCATTCTAACGGCAATGTAACCTGTTAAGATTAATTAACATAGTAATTAAGGGATTAATCCCTGCTTGTATTAACCTTTGGCGGTTACTTTTCCAACCGTTGGGTCGGTTATGTCTGAACCGACACCCCCTTTGTAAACGCATGTTCCAGTGCTATATATAGCACTTCATCTAATGCAAAGAGATAGTTCGATCATTTGTTCTGTCGATAGCGATTTGGTCGAGAGAAAAAGGGACGGCGCGACCGCTCCCCGGCCATGGCCTCTCCTGCAGAGGTCATGATAGCGGCCACCGGCCGGCGTCGCCTCCCTCCGGCCGTCGTTGCGGGTCCCCTTCGCCCGCGCGGCGCTCGCGCCTGGAGTAGCCAGGCTACTCCCGCCCGCGTCAAGGCCTCGCCCTCGCACGCTGCGCCACACCCCGCGCGAGGCCATGGCCACGCGTCGCCTGCGCCGAGGCTTCGCCCTC
>NC_057799.1:121614169-121669294 GCF_018294505.1 Triticum aestivum
CCTCCGCGCCGCGCCCCAGGCCACGGCCTCCGCCCGGCCGTGTGCCATGCTGCACCGCGTGCCCGTCCGCCGCCCGCGGCGCACCAGCGTCTTCTAGCGCTACGGCAGCACGAATACGTGCGGCAGTGCCCTCCCATCGGCAGCGAACGGTGGTGCGTAGCACGGCGGCGTGAGCCAAAACGAATCCTTCGATTCGTAACCGCACATGGAAATTGGAAAGGCCATGGAGCCTTATCCCTTCGCGATTATACACTTTAGCCCATGCAGCTTTACCTATTTTCATAATAGGCTTGCGTGTATAAATCTTGGGAGTAATTCCTGTATGTCTCAGGATAACTCAACATGGTTCAACTACTCGTGCTATTCATTAGCACTTGTCATCTTTATTAGACCATGTATGTATAGATATGCATTTCAACTCATTTTCTGTTGAGTTTTACAACTCCAGAAATATGTGTATATTTATATTTGACATGTTCAATGTGTTTACCACATTCTCTAGAACATGTTTTTCGCGATTGAGATTAAATTTTCTCGCACAACAATATTGATTTGCAATTGAGAAATATATTTTTTCTCGCAAAACAATCTCATAGCGATTGAGATTAATTTTCTCTCACAAAATATTAATTCACCCAGCTGAATTATCTTGCAACTTGATACAGGATCATCTCATTTAATTTGAGATCTGTACAATTCAAGTTTTTCACTTGAACATCAAGTTTGCAACATCATTACTATTCATTATAATAGTGGTGTATTTCTGTTGAGTATAATGTATTCCGGAATGTATGTATCTCCATGTTCGCTACATGTTGAGATTAATACGTCTATTTGCAATTGAGATTTTTAATTTCTTGCAAATAAGAATGCAAAATTCAAAGTGATTTCTTCAAATTGATGTATTGGGATCACAAGGTAGTCATTTAGATCTACTGCCTTCGCAGATTGTCAATGACTACTGTTAAAGCCTATATTTTATCATTTTGACATTATAATTGCTTTACAAAGTGCTCTCCTACACATTTTACTAAGTCATGACATAAGGCATTACGAGTGCGTATCTAATGATTCCATCAGATTATACTCCCTATGTTGCAGATCTACTCTATTTTGGAGATTATCTTCAAGGTGTCATACTTAGCAATTTGAGATTCACACTAATGGTTCCAAGCCAAGTTCTTAAAATTTCCATTAATTTTGCAAAATTCATTACAACACTAACCATGATGGTCTTTAATTTAATGATCGTAAATTAATTATCTCTGGTAACCGATGGCTAGAGAATTGAGGCATTCGCCCTCAATGGCCACCACTGCCCTACCTGGGCCATGGACATCATGATCACTCTTATGTCTTGTGGGATAATGTGTGCAATCCAAGACCTGTCGGATTCTCCTACGATTGGAGTCACACCACTAACAGAATAAACATGTTGCTTTATGCATCATAAGGCATTATATCGATCCAGATCTCAGCATTTGGTTATTCTATATTAGCAATCCCTGGGATACAAAGAACCTCAAGGGCAAAAGGTTTGAAGCTCACTTCAAACCTTCAACCTGACACCATCATGGAAGTTAGTTGTTTGTATGATGTTCTTCTAGAACCGAGCAATAATGACTATCCAGCTGTCACGGGACCCTATGAGCACGGAGAACATGAAAGTTGAATATGCACAAACTAACTTTTGGAAATATGCCCTAGAGGCAATAATAAATGGTTATCATTATATTTCTTTGTTCATGATAATTGTCTATTGTTCATGCTATAATTGTGTTATCCGGAAATCGTAATACATGTGTGAATACATAGACCACAACGTGTCCCTAGTAAGCCTCTAGTTGACTAGCTCGTTGATCAACAAATAGTCATGGTTTCCTGACTATGGACATTGGATGTCATTGATAACGGGATCACATCATTAGGAGAATGATGTGATGGACAAGACCCAATCCTAAGCATAGCATAAAAGATCGTGTAGTTCGTTTGCTAGAGCTTTTCCAATGTCAAGTATCTTTTCCTTAGACCATGAGATCGTGTAACTCCCGGATGCCGTAGGAGTGCTTTGGGTGTACCCAACGTCACAACGTAACTGGGTGACTATAAAGGTACACTACGGGTATCTCTGAAAGTGTCTGTTGGGTTGACACGGATCGAGACTGGGATTTGTCACTCCGTGTGACGGAGAGGTATCTCTGGGCCCACTCGGTAATGCATCATCATAATGAGCTCAATGTGACTAAGGAGTTAGCCACGGGATCATGCATTACGGTATGAGTAAAGTGACTTGCCGGTAACGAGATTGAACAAGGTATTGGGATACCGACGATCGAGTCTCGGGCAAGTAACGTACCGATTGACAAAGGGAATTGTATACGGGATTGATTGAATCCTCGACATCGTGGTTCATCCGATGAGATCATCGTGGAACATGTGGGAGCCAACATGGGTATCCAGATCCCGCTGTTGGTTATTGACCGGAGAGGCGTCTCGGTCATGTCTGCATGTCTCCCGAACCCGTAGGGTCTACACACTTAAGGTTCAGTGACGCTAGGGTTGTAGAGATATTAGTATGCGGAAACCCGAAAGTTGTTCGGAGTCCCTGATGAGATCCCGGACGTCACGAGGAGTTCCGGAATGGTACGGAGGTGAAGAATTATATATGGGAAGTCCAGTTTCGGCCACGGGGAAAGTTTCGGGGGTTATCGGTATTGTACCGGGACCACCGGAAGGGTCTCGGGGGTCCACCGGGTGGGGCCAACTATCCCGGAGGGCCCCATGGGCTGAAGTGGGAAGGGAACCAGCCCTTAGTGGGCTGGGGGCCCCCCTTGGGCCTCCCCCTGCGCCTAGGGTTGGAAACCCTAGGGGTGGGGGGCGCCCCACTTGGCTTGGGGGGGAAGCCACCCCCCTTCCCCCTTGGCCGCCGCCTCCCTTGGAGATCTGATCTCCCAGGGCCGGCGCCCCCCCAGGGGTCCCTATATATAGTGGGGGGGAGGGAGGGCAGCAGCACCACAGCCCCTGGCGCCTCCCTCTCCCCCTGCAACACCTCTCCCTCTCGCAGAAGCTTGGCGAAGCCCTGCCGAGATCCCGCTACTTCCACCACCACGCCGTCGTGCTGCTGGATCTCCATCAACCTCTCCTTCCCCCTTGCTGGATCAAGAAGGAGGAGACGTCGCTGCTCCGTACGTGTGATTTGGATCACGGCGAGTACGACTCCATCAACCCCGTTCATTGGAACGCTTCCGCTCGCGATCTACAAGGGTATGTAGATGCACTCCTTTCCCCTCATTGCTAGTATACTCCATAGATGGATCTTGGTGATGCGTAGGAAATTTTAAAATTCTGCTACGATCCCCAACAGTGGTATCAGAGCCAGGTTTATGCGTAGTTACTATGCACGAGTAGAACACAAAGCAGTTGTGGGCGTAGATGTTGCCAATTCTTCTTGCCGCTACTAGTCTTATCTTGTTTCGGCGGCATTGTGGGATGAAGCGGCCCGGACCGACCTTACACGTACGCTTACGTGAGACAGGTTCCACCGACTGACATGCACTAGTTGCATAAGGTGGCTAGCGGGTGTCTGTCTCTCCCACTTTAGTCGGAACGGATTCGATGAAAAGGGTCCTTATGAAGGGTAAATAGAAATTGGCATATCACGTTGTGGTTTTACGTAGGTAAGAAACGTTCTTGCTAGAAACCTATACAAGCCACGTAAAAACTTGTAACAACAATTAGAGGACGTCTAACTTGTTTTTGCAGCATGTGCTATGTGATGTGATATGGACAGAAGATGTGATGAATGATATATGTGATGTATGAGATTGATCATATTCTTGTAATAGGAATCACGACTTGCATGTCGATGAGTATGACAACCGGCAGGAGCCATAGGAGTTGTCTTTATTTTTTGTATGACCTGCGTGTCATTGAATAACGCCATGTAAATTACTTTACTTTATTGCTAAGCGCGTTAGCCATAGAAGTAGAAGTAATTCGTTGGCGTGACAACTTCATGAAGACACAACGATGGAGATCATGATGATGGAGATCATGGTGTCATGCCGGTGACGAAGATGATCATGGTGCCCCGAAGATGGAGATCAAAGGAGCAAAATGATATTGGCCATATCATGTCACTATTTGATTGCATGTGATGTTTATCATGTTTTGCATCTTATTTGCTTAGAACGACGGTAGTAAGTAAGATGATCCCTTATAATAATTTCAAGAAAGTGTTCCCCCTAACCGTGCACCGTTGCGAAGGTTCGTTGTTTCGAAGCACCACGTGATGATCGGGTGTGATAGATTCTAACGTTCGCATACAACGGGTGTTGACGAGCCTAGCATGTACTGACATGGCCTCGGAACACACGCAATACACTTAGGTTGACTTGACGAGCCTAGCATGTACAGACATGGCCTCGGAACACGGAAGACCGAAAGGTCGAGCATGAGTCGTATAGAAGATACGATCAACATGGAGATGTTCACCGATCTTGACTAGTCCGTCTCACGTGATGATCGGACACGACCTAGTTAACTCGGATCATGTTTCACTTAGATGACTAGAGGGATGTCTATCTGAGTGGGAGTTCATTGAATAATTTGATTATATGAACTTAATTATCATGAACTTAGTCTAAAATCTTTACAATATGTCTTGTAGATCAAATGGCCCACGTTGTCCTCAACTTCAACGCGTTCCTAGAGAAAACCAAGCTGAAAGATGATGGTAGCAACTATACGGACTGGGTCCGGAACCTGAGGATCATCCTCATAGCTGCCAAGAAAGATTATGTCTTAGAAGCACCGCTAGGTGAAGCACCCATCCCAGAGAACCAAGACGTTATGAATGCTTGGCAATCACGTGCTGATGATTACTCCCTCGTTCAGTGCGGCATGCTTTACAGCTTAAAACCGGGGCTCCAAAAGCGTTTTGAGAAGCATGGAGCATATGAGATGTTCGAAGAGCTGAAAATGGTTTTCCAAGCTCATGCCCGGGTCGAGAGATATGAAGTCTCCGACAAGTACTTCAGCTGTAAAATGGAGGAAAATAGTTCTGTTAGTGAGCACATACTCAGAATGTCTGGGTTACATAACCGCTTGTCTCAGCTGGGAGTCAATCTCCCGGATGACGCGGTCATTGACAGAATCCTCCAGTCGCTTCCACCAAGCTACAAGAGCTTTGTGATGAACTTCAATATGCAGGGGATGGAAAAGACCATTCCTGAGGTATATTCAATGCTGAAATCAGCGGAGGTGGAGATCAGAAAAGAACATCAAGTGTTGATGGTGAATAAAACCACTAAGTTCAAGAAAGGCAAGGGTAAGAAGAACTTCAAGAAGGACGGCAAGGGAGTTGCCGCGCCCGGTAAGCCAGTTGCCGGGAAGAAGTCGAAGAATGGACCCAAGCCTGAGACTGAGTGCTTTTATTGCAAGGGAAGTGGTCACTGGAAGCGGAACTGCCCCAAATACTTAGCGGACAAGAAGGCCGGCAACACCAAAGGTATATGTGATATACATGTAATTGATGTGTACCTTACCAATACTCGTAGTAGCTCCTGGGTATTTGATACCGGTGCGGTTGCTCATATTTGTAACTCAAAACAGGAACTGCGGAATAAGCGGAGACTGGCAAAGGACGAGGTGACGATGCGCGTCGGGAATGGTTCCAAGGTCGATATGATCGCCGTCGGCACGCTACCTCTACATTTACCTACGGGATTAGTTTTAAACCTCAATAATTGTTATTTAGTGCCAGCTTTGAGCATGAACATTGTATCTGGATCTCGTTTAATTCGAGATGGCTACTCATTTAAATCCGAGAATAATGGTTGTTCTATTTGTATGAGAGATATGTTTTATGGTCATGCCCCGCTGGTCAATGGTTTATTCTTGATGAATCTCGAACGTGATGTTACACATATTCATAGTGTGAATACCAAAAGATGTAAAGTTAATAACGATAGTCCCACATACTTGTGGCACTGCCGCCTTGGTCACATTGGTGTCAAGCGCATGAAGAAGCTCCATGCAGATGGACTTTTGGAGTCTCTTGATTACGAATCATTTGACACGTGCGAACCATGCCTCATGGGTAAGATGACCAAGACTCCGTTCTCCGGAACAATGGAGCGAGCAACCAACTTATTGGAAATCATACATACCGATGTGTGCGGTCCAATGAGTATTGAGGCTCGCGGAGGATATCGTTATGTTCTCACTCTCACTGATGACTTAAGTAGATATGGGTATGTCTACCTAATGAAACACAAGTCTGAAACCTTAGAAAAGTTCAAGGAATTTCAGAGTGAGGTTGGGAATCAACGTGACAGGAAAATAAAGTTCTTACGATCAGATCATGGTGGAGAATATTTAAGTCATGAATTTGGTACGCACTTAAAGAAATGTGGAATCGTTTCACAACTCACGCCGCCTGGAACACCTCAGCGAAGCGGTGTGTCCGAACGTCGTAATCGCACTCTATTGGATATGGTGCGATCTATGATGTCTCTTACCGATCTACCGCTCTCATTTGTGGGCTATGCTTTAGAGACTGCCGCATTCACTTTAAATAGGGCTCCGTCGAAATCCGTTGAGACGACACCGTATGAATTATGGTTTGGGAAGAAACCTAAGCTGTCGTTTCTAAAAGTTTGGGGATGCGATGCTTATGTCAAGAAACTTCAACCTGAAAAGCTCGAACCCAAGTCGGAAAAATTCGTCTTCATAGGATACCCTAAGGAAACCGTTGGGTATACCTTCTACCTCAGATCCGAAGGCAAGATCTTTGTTGCCAAGAATGGGTCCTTTCTGGAGAAAGAGTTTCTCTCGAAAGAATTAAGTGGGAGGAAAGTGGAACTTGATGAGGTGATAGTCACCCCTTCCGAACCGGAAAGTAGCGCAGCGCGGGAAGATGTTCCTATGGTGCCTACACCGACTGGGGAGGAAGTTAATGATGATGATCATGAAGCTTCAGATCAAGTTACTGTTGAACTTCGTAGGTCCACAAGGACACGTTCCGCACCAGAGTGGTACGGCAACCCTGTCATGGAAATCATGTTGTTAGACAACGGTGAACCTTCGAACTATGAAGAAGCGGTGGCGGGCCCGGATTCCGACAAATGGCTAGAAGCCATGAAATCCGAGATAGGATCCATGTATGAAAACAAAGTATGGACTTTGACTGACTTGCCCGATGATCGGCGAGCCATAGAAAATAAATGGATCTTTAAGAAGAAGACAGACGCGGATGGTAATGTGACCATCTATAAGGCTCGACTTGTCGCTAAGGGTTATCGACAAGTTCAAGGGGTTGACTACGATGAGACTTTCTCACCCGTAGCGAAGCTGAAGTCCGTCCGAATCATGTTAGCAATTGCCGCATTCTATGATTATGAGATATGGCAAATGGACGTCAAAACGGCATTCCTTAACGGCTTTCTTAAGGAAGAATTGTATATGATGCAGCCGGAAGGTTTTGTCGATCCTAAGAATGCTAACAAGGTATGCAAGCTCCAGCGCTCCATCTATGGGCTGGTGCAAGCATCTCGGAGTTGGAACATTCGTTTTGATGAGATGATCAAAGCGTTTGGGTTTACACAGACTTATGAAGAAGCCTGTGTTTACAAGAAAGTGAGTGGGAGCTCTGTAGCATTTCTCTTATTATATGTGGATGACATACTATTGATGGGAAATGATATAGAATTCTTGGAAAGTATAAAGGCCTATTTGAATAAGTGTTTTTCAATGAAGGACCTTGGAGAAGCTGCTTATATATTAGGCATCAAGATCTATAGAGATAGATCAAGACGCCTCATTGGTCTTTCACAGAGTACGTACCTTGACAAGATATTGAAGAAGTTCAATATGGATCAGTCCAAGAAGGGATTCTTGCCTGTATTGCAAGGTGTGCAATTGAGCACGGCTCAATGCCCGACCACGGCAGAAGATAGAGAAAAGATGAGTGTCATCCCCTATGCCTCGGCCATAGGGTCTATTATGTATGCCATGCTGTGTACCAGACCTGATGTAAACCTTGCCGTAAGTTTGGTAGGAAGGTACCAAAGTAATCCCGGCATGGAACACTGGACAGCGGTCAAGAATATCCTGAAGTACCTGAAGAGGACTAAGGATATGTTTCTCATTTATGGAGGTGACGAAGAGCTCGTCGTAAAGGGTTACGTCGATGCTAGCTTCGACACAGATCTGGATGACTCAAAGTCACAAACCGGATACGTGTATATTTTGAATGGAGGGGCAGTAAGCTGGTGCAGTTGCAAGCAAAGCGTCGTGGCGGGATCTACATGTGAAGCGGAGTACATGGCAGCCTCGGAGGCAGCGCAAGAAGCAATCTGGATGAAGGAGTTCATTACCGACCTAGGGGTGATTCCCAATGCGTCGGGCCCGATGACTCTTCTGTGACAACGCTGGAGCTATTGCTCTTGCCAAGGAGCCCAGGTTTCACAGGAAGACTAGGCATATCAAGCGTCGCTTCAACTCCATTCGTGAAAGTGTTCAAAATGGAGACATATATATTTGTAAAGTACATACGGACCTGAATGTGGCAGATCCGTTGACTAAACCTCTCCCTAGAGCAAAACATGATCAACACCAGGACGCTATGGGTGTTCGATTCATCACAATGTAACTAGATTATTGACTCTAGTGCAAGTGGGAGACTGTTGGAAATATGCCCTAGAGGCAATAATAAATGGTTATTATTATATTTCTTTGTTCATGATAATTGTCTATTGTTCATGCTATAATTGTGTTATCCGGAAATCGTAATACATGTGTGAATACATAGACCACAACTTGTCCCTAGTAAGCCTCTAGTTGACTAGCTCGTTGATCAACAGATAGTCATGGTTTCCTGACTATGGACATTGGATGTCATTGATAACGGGATCACATCATTAGGAGAATGATGTGATGGACAAGACCCAATCCTAAGCATAACATAAAAGATCGTGTAGTTCGTTAGCTAGAGCTTTTCCAATGTCAAGTATCTTTTCCTTAGACCATGAGATCGTGTAACTCCCGGATGCCGTAGGAGTGCTTTGGGTGTACCCAATGTCACAACGTAACTGGGTGACTATAAAGGTACACTACGGGTATCTCTGAAAGTGTCTGTTGGGTTGACACGGATCGAGACTGGGATTTGTCACTCCGTGTGACGGAGAGGTATCTCTGGGCCCACTCGGTAATGCATCATCATAATGAGCTCAATGTGACTAAGGAGTTAGCCACGGGATCATGCATTACGGTATGAGTAAAGTGACTTGCCGGTAACGAGATTGAACAAGGTATTGGGATACCGACGATCGAGTCTCGGGCAAGTAACGTACCGATTGACAAAGGGAATTGTATACGGGATTGATTGAATCCTCGACATCGTGGTTCATCCGATGAGATCATCGTGGAACATGTGGGAGCCAACATGGGTATCCAGATCCCGCTGTTGGTTATTGACCGGAGAGGCGTCTCGGTCATGTCTGCATGTCTCTCGAACCCGTAGGGTCTACACACTTAAGGTTCGGTGACGCTAGGGTTGTAGAGATATTAGTATGCGGAAACCCGAAAGTTGTTCGGAGTGCCAGATGAGATCCCGGACGTCACGAGGAGTTCCGGAATGGTCCGGAGGTGAAGAATTATATATGGGAAGTCCAGTTTCGGCCACCGAGAAAGTTTCGGGGGTTATCGGTATTGTACCGGGACCACCGGAAGGGTCCCGGGGGTCCACCGGGTGGGGCCACCTATCCCGGAGGGCCCCATGGGCTGAAGTGGGAAGGGAACCAGCCCTTAGTGGGCTGGGGCGCCCCCCCTTGGGCCTCCCCCTGCGCCTAGGGTTGGAAACCCTAGGGGTGGGGGGCGCTTGGCTTGGGGGGGAAGCCACCCCCCTTCCCCCTTGGTCGCCGCCCCCCCTTGGAGATCTGATCTCCCAGGGCCGGCGCCCCCAGGGGTCCCTATATATAGTGGGGGGAGGGAGGGCAGCAGCACCACAGCCCCTGGCGCCTCCCTCTCCCCCTGCAACACCTCTCCCTCTCGCAGAAGCTTGGCGAAGCCCTGCCGAGAACCCGCTACTTCCACCACCACGCCGTCGTGCTGCTGGATCTCCATCAACCTCTCCTTCCCCCTTGCTGGATCAAGAAGGAGGAGATGTCGCTGCTCCGTACGTGTGTTGAACGCGGAGGTGCCGTCCGTTCGGCACTCGGTCATCGGTGATTTGGATCACGGCGAGTACGACTCCATCAACCCCGTTCATTGGAACGCTTCCGCTCGCGATCTACAAGGGTATGTAGATGCACTCCTTTCCCCTCGTTGCTAGTATACTCCATAGATGGATCTTGGTGATGCGTAGGAAATTTTAAAATTCTGCTACGATCCCCAACACTAACATGTTTGAAGACTTCGTCTAGTCTCTCAATCTCCTGAGTGGTCAATAAAATTCATGTCCATTTCTGATGTTCTAATAAGAACATAACTATTGTTGTCATCATATATTGTATCAGCACATTGGTACAAATACATTTGTATGTATTATATATATCTGACAGTGTTTTTCATATCGAAAATCTTCATGTCTATATATAGATTTCTACGGGGATCAATCTGATGAAAGATGATTTGTGCCATGTGGACATATGCACCACGAACTCTATACTCAGGGAAGTGAAATGTTTCCACTCTTGTTGAAAGAAAGGAGATATTTTAAAATCGCTAGACGCGACGAGGTATTTGTTGGCTCAAATCGAGTCATATTTACTGTCCCTGTGGGTACTCGAGTAACGTCAGGATGCTTTATTGCTTCCGGGTTTAACTCATACCCTACTAAACTATAGAGGTATCCGTCAAAATAGTTTCCATAGTGAAACTTATGATGACAACAAAGAGGAATATCTTCTCTTTACCATATGCAACGGATATGGCAAGCACATTCTCTATGTATCATCATGGTTGTACTACACATACTACACAACCCGTAGCACATGTTGCGTACAAGATAGTTTTCCAGAGTGTCTTGTACATGACAAACTTGGCATACTCGCCTTCGTCATCGAGACATTGGGTTGAAACCGAAACTATCAGCAATTTCAATAGTTTATAATTATTATGATGCTAAATTCTAATAACATTTGGATTTTATGTGCACTACAAGTGACACAGGGAAGCTAATTTTAAGGCTCTCACGCCTAAAGATCTACGATGAACCACTCCGACTCCTTGAAAGCATCAAGTCGAGGTAAGTCGCTCTTCCCAACCATTGAGTAGACTATTCAGGTATTCCATGGTTCTAAAGGACATATCTACATGATGGTCTTAAGTGTGTGCTTTATTCACACGGAACCAATGGCTTATTATACTGACATCGATTTCAAGCAAATCGAATGGACAACATTGTAGAATTCTCCTCGTGCCTTCTCTATGGCCTTCGGGTTGAAGTTTAGCAATTTGTCCTAATGTCTATACTCAAAATGGGTTGGTAGAATCCTTTATCCAAAGAGTTAAGCTCATTGCATTATCTTTACTTTGGAATTGCAACTTACCAACTTTACGTTGGAGTCATGCAGTTTTACACGCTCATGACCAAACTGCATACTATTATTCCCCTCTATCTTTGATACGTGGAAATCTACCAAGTATTTCCCATCTGCGGTAATTCGGTTGCATACCGATATCACCACCCAGCATACATCATTGGCTCCTCAACATATAGTTGGGATCTATGTGAGGAATAACTGTATTTCCGTCAATACCTCAAGCCCCTCGCATGGGGAGTTATTTAAGGCCAGTATGTTGATT
This sequence comes from Triticum aestivum, assembly GCF_018294505.1. Lineage (NCBI taxonomy): Eukaryota > Viridiplantae > Streptophyta > Magnoliopsida > Poales > Poaceae > Triticum > Triticum aestivum. Next base: position 121,625,978 of record NC_057799.1, read on the forward strand.
CAATGAGGAACATTTCCAGGCATTAGGGGGAGATTTCAAGTACCATAAAGAATGCCGGGAAATTAGTGGAATGTTCAACACATTTCTTCCTCAATTCCACGTACTCAAAGATCTGAACCATGCGTTCAGAAGATTTGCAACACATTGCAAATAAACTGTCAGATTCATTTACTGAATATAAAGGTGTCACACAATCCTACAATCCTGCAAAAGTATGCCTGAAAGAGTGGAGGTACCAACAAAAACCACTCCACTCCCCGTTCGATGCAACAGGGGGAGATGTATGGCAAAAGTACATCAAGATTCAGCTTCTCGCAAGCAAGGATATCAAGGCGTGTGAATCAGTAAATGCAAGTCAATTTCACGTTGACATACACCTAATGGGTAGTATACACCCAGTGGATGGGAAACCTCCACCAACCTAGGTCATAGTGCACACAATGACCGGGACATCGGAATACCCGACTCAATCGCAGGGAAATCGCGAGCAGTCACTATGGGTAACGATATTTCAATCAACTATATATTGATATATAGATTCTGGAGAATCATACAACCGGAAGTCTACAATTGTCGACATACATTTCTCAACTAGATTGCAAAAACCTTTTAAATGATTCAGATCCAAAGACCATGGCAATGGCAAAGTGTGAACAACACTCGGACTGAACTCAAGCAAAGGGTATAATCTAGGTAGAAATGATTTTGCTCAATAATGGGAAGGTATTCATAAGCAATACCTACACTAGTTTTCTTCTAGAAACAGAATTGAGAACAATGAGGTGGTGAAACAAAGAGCAAGTATTGTAGCACAAGGGTTCACGCATACCCAACTATTCTCCATAGGTGGAATCTCTTTCCAATAACTTATATCATTGGCAGTTCAAAATCATCTATCTCTGCAGTTGATAGATGTAGTGATTACATATCCATGAGGATCACTAGATTCAGACATTTATGACTGATTCCCGATGGAATCTCAATTCGGAATCGAAGTACAAAATGCAACATACATCGTGTAAAATCAATAAGTCACCATATGACTTATTATTATCGTCGGTACATTTGGTACAACCGATGTAGTGAGTTCCTTATTCACAAGGATTACTCGTACAATGATGATTATCCATGTTTGTGTGTCTGCAATGACGACACATGTAATCATCTAAATGGCAGAGTTTAAAATGAAGGATTTGGGTAAACCAAATTACCGCTCGTTACTACAAATTGAGCACCTTCATTCATACATTATGGTATACTATGTTGTCTATATCCATAATATATTGGAGAAATTCATTGTGGACAAATCTTATCCATCCATAACTCTCATGGCAGTTCATTCTCTAGACGTAGAGAAAGATCTATTTAGACCAAGAGATGAGGGAAATGAGATATTGGGACCCAACGTTCCATAATGCCATTGGATCCACCAAACACAATTGGTTGGCACTCAAGAATATCTTTCGATATCTCCAAGGCATCAAACATCTTGTCCTGGTTTTTCAGTTTCACAGAAATGTGAACACCGATAATTGGATACATCAATCAGATCCCCACTATGTCAGATCGTAGACAAGCTTAGTGTTTCTACTAGGTGTGGTAGCCCTCTCATGAAGAGTCTTCGAAGCAGACCTCATGGCTACATCCACCAACCATTATCTCAACGATAATGTTTCTTGTGTTGCCCGGATGCAAACAGGTTACATAATAAGCAATATCGCTATATTGCATATCTTGCAAGTCAAACCATATGAATGATTTGTTCACGAAGTCTCTACCAACTTCTACATTACAGATATATGTTCTTGGAATTGGTATGTGACGGCTTTGAAATTTGCAAGAATCAGGGGGAGTATCTTCCTGAATTGTTCCTGTTCAATGCATCATATTATACTCTTTTTCCCTTCGTGAGTTTACTATACATGTTTTCATAAAAGTTTTTAATGAGGTAATATCAACATGAGATCATATGTCATACTTTCTGTTTTCCCCACCGGGTTTTTTTAGGAAAGTATATACGACATATCTATTGTCCTCTAAATTCTATGAGTTTCTCATATTGAGTTGAAAGAGACAATAACCATTATATGTTGCATCATCTTTCTCCTTATTTTTCCGGAGGGTTTGAAGGAGTTTTTAGCAACATATCAAACTCTTTTCTCCTCATATTTTTCCCACAGGATTTTTGGAGGAGTCTCTTTCAAAATGATGATGCTACCTGGACAAGCATGGATTAGGGGAGTGTTAAGATTAATTAACATAGTAATTAAGGGATTAATCCTTGCTTGTATTAACCTTTGGCGGTTACTTTTCCAACCGTTGCGTCGGTTATGTCTGAACCGACACCCCCTTTGTAAACGCTTGTTCCAGTGCTACATATAGCACTTCATCTAATGCAAAGAGATAGTTCGATCATTTGTTCTGTCGATCTCGAACATAACCAAACATGGCACCCCTCGTGGGCTAAAGTAGCCCATCTAGCCAAATTACGCGCTTCTACATTCCCTTCATGGATACCCTCACATTACCATGCTATGAAGCTTGCAAATGACTTAAGTTTGGCGATGTGGAGATCCTCGGCGAGACCATCGCCTCACTCTCTGCAAGCTTCAAGTGCTTGATCGTTGGTGCTGTCAAACACAACTGCCGATGCGCCTAAAAACATCGATAGCGAGCTCTGGAATTCTTGTTCATGAATCGTGTGTCCAAACTCTAACCAAACAGATATATCCTACCCCCTCCGTTCCATAATATAAGAGTGTTTTTGACACTAGTGTAGTGAAGGGAGTACATCTTAGAGGAAAATATACGAGCATCACCTAAATGGTTTCTGAGGCCCCAGGATGATATGAGCTCACCATGCAAAAAAAGGATGATATGAGCTCAGGTCTGGCCTTCTAAGACTAGCCACAGTGGGGAGTAACTTAACTAGTAACATGCATATGTTACTACCTCTATAGTGGGGAGTAACATATGTGTGGTGTCATGCAACACTTCATTTATTAGGTTATAGACTCATTTTTCTTTGGTAAATGTGATGTTACTCATACTATAACCGAAAATGCCAAACGGTGACCGAGCTCCGTGGAGGCCTTTATTTGAAAACTTCAATTTTTTTTAGTTTCAAAAAAATTCTGAAAGTAAATACACCTATACCTAGATACATAATGTACATGTGTGCAAATTTTCAGGTTAAAATTAAAATGTGAGCTACACAAAAAAGACAAATCTAGAGCTTTTTAACATATGTACTGTTCATCTTTAAAGTCCATGATTTGTTTTTTTTGTGCAGCTCGCAGTTCAATGTATTTCATCCTGAAAATTTTCACACATACACTTTACATCCTTGTATACATGTGTATTTTTTTCAGAATTTTTCGAAACTGAAATATATGAATTTTGAATTTTTCAAAATAAAGGGCTCCATGGAGCTCGTCTTCAAAATGCCCTACTCCACCACTAACTAGCCATGTTACCACATGCCTCTCTTTCTTTATTAATTATTTGCCACATCATCTATTTTATCTAGATATGTGTGATGTTACCACCTATATTACTCCCACTGTGGGTAGTCTAAAGTCAACTTGAATAAAGTTATACATAAATTTCGAATGAGTTTTACAAAACTCTCACACACTCGTCCGCTTTGTCCACCTTGCAATGTTCGACGCGGGCGAAATGTGCCGCCAACGCCCTCCCAATTCTACACACCAGTTTATAACAAGAACCTGAGCGCGCGACCACACTATTATTTTCCCACAGCGCATACCATGTACTCTCTCCATTCCAAAATAATTGTACTAAAGTTAGTACAAAGTTGGGTCATCTATTTTGAAACAGAGGAAGTATATTTTATAATAAACTAGCAAAAATGCCCGTGCGTTGCAACGGGAAGAAAGAGAAACATCACATGACTAACCCCCTCCTGCCACAAAAATAGGTACATGGCATCTATTTCAAAACAGCACCCCATGTTACCGCTTATCCCCCCTCCCCCCTCATTTGAAATGAATGACAACAGGAAATGTGCCCGTGAGTTGCAACGGAAGAAACAAATCCTCATATGCGCTTAGCAACTTATTCTATTATGATATCATTTCTCCTCCATGTCACCATCGCCAATGATGCTTATATTGTCCATCTATTCACGACTAACATGATCAATCTAAAGTGATGTGCTTGTGATCATACTATGGCATAACGCTCGTGCGTCGCTATAGAGTAAACACTGAACAATGGGTTCTCTTCCTCGTGCGATGGTGAAGGGTGCCACTGTGCCAGCGGGTCTAGCGTGGCCAACTTCTGCTAGGCGGCACATGCTTTGTCGAGCACCTTAAAATCGTGAGGTCCTCCTCCTTGATTTGGCGTATATAGTAAAACATGTCATTGATGCAACTAGGGCACCACCGATCCGCCGGTCACCTCGGCACAGGAAACATATTGTTGACTGGGAGCAAATAATAACAAGAAACATATAAATCAGAATAGCCTTTTTACTTATTTTTTTTGCGAAAAGAGAATTTTACTTACCTTTGCTTTTCTAGGCAGGTCTACCAATTAATGCACGGCCGTTGTACGTTTTACATGAGTCCATAGTATTGGATCGATTTTCTTTAATTTGCATGCAGGTGTACCAACTATGCACGGCTGTTGTGCATATGTTTGACAGTCCCTAGACGCACGCAATATGATCTCGCGCAGCTCATCAGCTGCCGCCGCCGCCCGTTGCCTGCCTTGCGTCGCCGGAGCTACAGCGGCGCCATGGCCACGGCCACGCGACTGGCCGACCTGGAACGCAATTCATGTATAGCCCACTGTGTGTTCCTCGCCTCATTGGTCCTTGAGATATTAATTTCCATCTCCTTCCTTGTGTACACATTTCTAAGATTTTTGTTTCCACGTCTCTCCCATTGGCCCATATTATATTTCCATATCCTTCCTTCCTTTTTTCTCATAGAAGAGAATTTATGCCCTCTTTATTCCTTTCCTTCCTGGACCATATCGAAATTGATTCCCTCTTTTATGACTTTTCTTTCTGTCAATTGATTTTTCAGGAGGCTAATTGACATCAAATTATAAACGTATATAAGTTGTTCTGATGCAGTATAAGCAAGCGAGGTGGGACTATTTAATAAGTTAACAAATAATCTTTTCTATTAACAACAATGATGTAACTCAGATGGACTTGGGCTTTGTGTTAGTATCTCAGGTCGGAAGTTTGATCCACCACGCCAGCTCCTATTTTTTGCCTCCTCAGATCGGACGGGTCTGATGGGCTGAGGCCTAGGCGCGCCGAAGCCCAATGCAGCAACCAAGTGTAAGTTCTTAAATAGATTTTTGGACCATTAGAAATTTAGTACCACCTCAAATATGTTTTAAATTCAAACTGAAAGCTTAAAATCACGTGAAGAAGCGTATTGTGACGGTGAACCCACAGAGTCAATCCGTGCTTTATTATATAAAAATAAAATAATATATAGGCGTCATATCCTATGAATCTGCCTATGTTCGTGCACCCCTGCATCCCTTCGCTACCATCCCTCCGAATCAAATCCTGCGTCTGTAGTTTGTCGGCTCAATTCTTGCAAAAAGACGCCCGCCTCCAACCCAGCTCACCTATGCGATTTGCGAAAAGAGCCCTCATCTCCTGGGCCTGTCTCCCACCTCCGGCTCCTGAATCGTTCAGATCAGCACGGCGGAGAAAATCTGCTCCCATGATGCATTGCGACCCATCTGGCGGCCACCGCGATTATGGACGGAGAATCTTATTTTATGATAACAGAAACTTGCTTTCCCTCGTCCCTTTAGACATCAGAACGGCCTAATTTTTTTTTCCCATCTACTTATTCATCTGCAGACCCATCTCCCATGCCGTGATCTGTCTCTCTAAATTCTACATCTGCAGAACGCGAACTGTACTTGTTGTTTGGAAGACTTATCGTGTAAATACATTCCTTGAGCCACGAAATTGGTCATTATCTTGCAAACTCCAACAAAGTGAGGGAGAATATAGTGCACCAAAAATGGAAGCAATCCTGTATTCGTCAGTTTGATAAGAGTGGTTGGGGTCATGTAGCGAAGGACAACCATTTGTTATGTCTTATGGGAATCTTCAGAAACTACAGGATGCATATCAAGCTGAGATGGAGGCATGTACTCAAACACTCTGAACCTAGCTACTGAAGTTGCAAACAGTCGAGACAAATGCTCAAAACCTGAAGCATGCTCAGAAATTTCGTGCCTATGGCCAGCAGCTAACAGTTAGAAGAAATTACAAGCATAGCCATTAGGTGTTTAGTGCCGGGAGCAGCATGTATCATAGGCAAATATTTGCCATCAGTATATCAGACTTGTAATATAAATTGCGCAGTGCAAATCAAGCATGGAGCACCTCCGATTACAAAACAACATCAGCATCGAAAATGACATTGACCAAAACGAAAGTAGAACCAACAGATTATTTCAGAAATTTACATTCACCAACACATGCCAGTCACATCTCGCGGGGCACTAATCGGCAAGGGCCAAGGGGAGATCATCTAATAGGGCTAGCTATGTGGACGTAAACGTAGTCATCCAAATTTCGTGCTCACGGGCTGCCATCGACGAGATGTGAAGGCGGCCGATGAGACGGCCAGTCGGCCACACACATGGATCTCCGTCTTGGGCTGTCGTCGCTGGGATCTATGAGCCGCCTCTGGCGTGTCTCCATCGACGCATGCGCCGCATGTCGTCGGTGGGATGTGGTAGCCAGATATCTAGGTCCTGTTTGCAACCGGAGTTGCCGAGTTGGACTGGCAGGAGAATGATTCAGGAGCCGGAGGTGGGAGACAGGCCAGGGGATGAGGGATCTTTTCGCAAATCGCATAGGTGAGCTGGGTTGGAGGCGGGCGTCTTTTTGCAAGAATTGAGCCAACAAACTACATGCGCAGGATTTGATTCGGATGGATGGTAGCGAAGGGATGCAGGGGTGCACGAACATATATATATTAAAGATAAAGATTAAAGATAAATAATTTTATATGAACTAGCAAACATGCATGTGCGTTGCAACGGAAGAATCACACACTCATAGCTTATAACCATGCCTTAATCCCTCCCTCCCAAACAAACATGTCCATATCTTCTATTTCAAGATGACTTTCTCAAGGAGGCTCGAATATTCTCTCTTTGGCATGTCCTCTCCTCCGTTGCTCCATCCCTCAATGCGAATAAAACCGAAGCCAAAATCAATCGTCCATCCTATTTGACCCTTCTTGTTCTCGAGGCACTCGCCCACTGGGAAGGAAGCTCAATAGCTCATATTTCTACAACCACTACATGGTTCATCGGTGCTTCGATACGGAGCCAACATCAATTACCATAAATCAGAATTAGCCGAGTCAAAGGGTCAAGATTCACATTCGACGAGATTGAGAACGCCTAATAGGAACTTTCAACAAAGATTAATTTCCTTGCATAATTTTCCACCTTCCTCCATCCTGCCGCTAATATAATATAATAGGGAAGAGTGAGAAGTTAGTGTCGGAAACAGGAGAGATTTTTTTGATCTGATCCGCTATCTTCGCTTTTGATTCCATTCGGATTCTGACTCATCGTGTCGAAAGACGCACTCCACCACGGCCACATCCGGACGATTTTGTCTGGCAAAGATTATCACCGCACAAGACCCGACCTAAATTGTAAGATCAGGAAAAAAAACTACAGCATGGACCAAATCACAAGAGGTTTGGATCTAGGGTTGATGTTAGCAAACAATATGTACCCTCGTGCTTTCAATTATTAACCCAGCAGTCGTATGAATATACTTGGTTCAGAGAAAATCAGTATAATTTCTTTTTGAAAAGAAGATCTAAAGCATACTGAGTAATAATCAAACATCGGGTTTTTAAGGATGGGCGTAGATCAAACCTGCATGATTCCCACATCAACTTGAGTGCAACAGGAGATACATACGTGTCGATGCAGAGGCCAAAGCAAACATTAGCAGATGATGAGCTGCCGCCGGCGAGTACTTTTTCAACTCCTTGCATACGTACGTGTAGAGAACAAACCAAACATGATGATGTGATGAAGCTGCCGCCAACAATTACTTGTCGTCGACTCTCTCGCATGCATGCGCCTCACAAACGCTTCACCTTTCGTTGGGTAATTAAGTGCCAAATAGACGTTCATCAACACCACGACTTGATCAGGACTTGATTAGGAAGCGCCCTATGACTGTCTTTTGCATGTACCTGATGAAACACTGGGGCTGTCAAATAGAGTTCCGGTTCGATGTCCGGAGGGGGTGGGTGTAGGTGCTCCGGTGGTGCCTGTTATATGCCTCCTCGTCGATGGTGTTGGTGAACTTGTCCACTGTGGCTCCGCGCTGACGAGGTCAGACACCAGCTTGACATAGGAACATGGCTTCCTCGCCTCGCCGTTAGGCAGCTCGATGGCCTAAGTAATCATCCGACCAGCACTGATCATGATTCATGACTGTGGATGAAGACCGTGGGCAACAGAGTAAGGACAGTACATGCAAACAAAAAGTGCATCTAGGCATATCGATGAGAATCAGGTTCAATACCATGGCGGTACTATACCTGTACGATGTATTTACCTGGCAATATCTATGTTGAACTCGTAGAGGAGCTACTCATAGTTGGAGAAGATGAGCGAGTTGGCCTCGGAGGTGGCGATGATCCACTCGTACGCAGTCTTCAGTAAATCAGGGCTCGTCGTCATCATACAGTCATGCTGGATGTTCATCCTAGCTGAGTGTTCTTTCTCCAGGTCCAGTCCAACCAGCATCATCGGCAGGACACAATGAATCCACCAAGCGCTGCTGGTTTGCGGCCACCTCTAATCTGTGTCTGTACGCCGACGCAGCGCTCGGTCATGGAGCTCCGTCGTTCCTTCGCGTGGGACTGTGATCGTGCAGGCCTCAGATTGTAGTCGATGTAGGATCGAGCCGCGGGGGCTCGCATCGGCGGTTGAGCCGATCGACCTCATCGACGGAACCTTGAGTAGGCGAGACACAGATCTTGTCAGATGCATCGGAGGTAGCTATCGCCAATGACCTAACCCACCGTGATCTCCTTTTCGTCTCAAATAGGTACAAACAGAGACGGTCAGATTAAGGAAGGGATATTACACGGTAGGATTCCAATCCGAGTCGTCAAGAGTTGTTTTCCTTTTTTCCATCGAGTCCAGCAGGACATGCCTAGTTCATTGGGTCTGTCTAGGACACATCTAGTTATGTCACATCTAAGCTAATGTTCACTCTGTTTGTGGTCTATTTTTTTGTCCTAGTTTTTTTATTTCTTATTGCTACATTATATACTCGTGGAAGCTTAGATTCGACATCCTTAAAAAAAATCTAGATGTGAATTAGACAAACTGTAGTTCATTTTTCCTTTATTCTTCATCAAGCCAAACGTGTAGACTTTGTCTGCAGTGCTTTTGTGTTTTTTTTTCCCTTACACGTGTGTAGAGCAACATGTATAGGACAAAAAAAATCACCTAAACGGGGTAGACGAAAACAACAATCCAGCGGGGATATATAGATAGATTAGTACCACCTTGGATATAGAAAATAAATATAGACGTGTTGAAGAAAAAAACTGAAAGCGTAAATACACGGGAAGAAACGTATTGTGACGGTGAATCCGACAAAGTCAATCCGTGCTTTATTATTATTATTAATTATTATTATTATTACATTATTATTATTATTATTATTATTATTATTATTATTATTATTATTACTAGCAAAAAAGAGCCCGTGCGTTGCAACGGGACACAAATTTTAACTTATTAATTCCTCTAGAAAGGATGAACGGGTTAATTCTGCATCTTTTGAATAGTAATGCTTAATTTGTGTGATGCTTGAATTGGATGGTGAACAACAAAAACTCACCTCATCTCTCATTTTTCCTAATGTCTATCCTCTGCTAGCTTCATGAAGATGACCTCTTTGAATACTCTACATAGTACCTGTAGAAAGCAAATAATATGATTAGTATTGGAGAACAATAGTTGGGTAAATAAAATATGATGCTATTCTTTTCATTACAGAGTGATGTGCCAGTGGAAAGTACCCATATGCATGTCTTCACTCTTAACAATTTCATGCCACGATTGCATTCGCAATCTAGGGAGAACTTTTCTCAGATAATGGGGAAAAGATCAAACTCTCAGATAAGATTTATTTTTCTCTCTGATGAATTTTTTGTAATAACGAAAAAACTATCATAAGATCTCTTTTCCGGTCTGATCAATTTTTGTAATAATGAAGCAACTATCAACTATTGGATGAAATGAATTATCCAAAAATATAGGGAGAATTATTTGAGTGAAGCTATAAGAAATGAATAAAGTCATCCAGTAAGTTAGTCCACATGAAATCAATGAACATACTTCTCATGTCGCTGGCAGATTACCTTTGATAAACTATAAGCAAATAGTTATAGTTTTCTTGTCAAGAAAGGCAAACAAAATCCATCAGAAGACGTTAACTTACCATGGAATTGTATGTTTGTGTATCTTATCGACAGAAGGTCTTAGCAACTGTCAAGTTTGGCAACTAAGCAGTGCCAAGTAATTTACTTCATAATTATGCACTCTAACAGGTAGCAATAGCAAGGTATTTCAGCGTTATTCCCTTTCGAATATAACGTTATCGCCATCCCTTCCATCCGTCCTCTGATCTCCCTCTCCCTGGTGATCAACATTATTAGAATTCAGAATAGGACCAACAGTTTCTTACTTTACTGAACCCGAAAAACCATCGAGCGACCAGAGGCACAGCCACACACGCACACACGCGGATTCCATCGCCATCAATTTTCTTGAATGGATAGATAGATAGTACACTACATCATCCAATACTAAAAAGTATTAGTGGTCTTCCGCTCTTCCTTGTTGAAGCCTTGTCTGAAGTACATCTAGCCCCATCAACTCAAAGGGAAACAAAAGAAGAATTCAAAATCGCGATTGCTGCTATCGATCACAGTCATGGCTCTTCACAAGCTTCTGCCGGCCTCCGTGCAGCCGCCCTGTAGAGCTACTCCACCGCGGCCGCACACTTCGACGGCGGCGCAGCGAGGGCAAAGGCCAAGCCGGTTGGCTACCTCGGCTGCTGGGATGATCGGGCTATTGTTGGCGCTGGGGCTGCACACGGCGCGCCAGCAGCTCGCAAAACATCTGCCTCGACAAGCTCAAGTTGAGATCGTGGGCTCGTGGCCGAGGTAGCGGACCTTGACCTCGCCCTCCATGACATCGAGCGTTTTCATGGCAGCTCCATGTTCCAGATGGTCGCCCACGTCCGGGACGATCGCTCTCTCGCCGGATCTTGGTATGGTGGCGGCGATGGATCCGTGGAGGTTGAATTTTTCTGCGGGGTGGGAGATGAAAGAAGAACGTGCGTGTTGGCCGACTTAGGAACGGAGGACGTGTTCAGATCTGTCTTGTTTTGGGCCTCTGATTCGTCTTCTAATCGGTCTCTTCGTTCGATTTGTTTGTTGGGCCGAACACGTTGAAGCCCAATATGCTATAGGTCACTTGTGTTCGATCTGAGCGGACGGAATTTCGATGGTAAGAAGCAATAGTATCACCTCGGATGTAGAAAATAATATAGGTGAAAAAACTGAAAACGTAAATTCATGGGAAGAAGCTCTTCTAATCGGTCTCTTCGCTCGATTTGTTTGTTGGGCCGAACACGTTGAAGCCCAATATGCTGTAGGTCGCTTGTGTTCGATCTGAGCGGACGGAATTTCGATGGTAAGAAGCAATAGTATCACCTCGGATGTAGAAAATAATATAGGTGAAAAAAACTGAAAACGTAAATTCATGGGAAGAAGCGTATTGTGACGGTGAACCCGACAAAGTCAATCCGTGCTTTATTGGGAAGAAGCGTATTGTGACGGTGAACCCGACAAAGTCAATCCGTGCTTTATTGGGAAGAAGCGTACTGTGACGGTGAACCCGACAAAGTCAATCCGTGCTTTATTATTAGGGAGATATATATATATAGGAAATAGGAAATAGGAAAATTGCCCGTGCGTTGCAACGGGAATACACTCTGAACATGTTGTCATTGCATTGCAGCCAAATAAAACATGCAAATAAAAACAATTTCTCCCACAAAAAAAGATCTAAAATTATTTAAAGGGCGATAAAGGATGGAACATCGGCAAAAAAAGTACTCCTTTTTGTTATTATAAAAATAGTCAACAAACCAGCGATTTGCATATGATAGTAATTTAGATTCTATTTTTGATTTCATATGCTATTTAATTTGGGAAACACAAAATATCAAAGTTTTTCTTCAATTTAAAATATTAGAATTAAAAATTCTGCTGTCAAATATATCAGTATAAAAGCATGTAAAATTTAGTTTTATCTTCGATAAGAAGTACACATTGGATGCATAGTGATTATGGAGGAGATTTTTGCAAGTATGACAAAAAATAATCATGTACATATTTCAAAGAGAAGTTCCTATTTCACCAATATATAACAGCGATCCAACCGCATGGTCACCCGATTTGTTGAATACATTTAACCTTCAGATGTGAATGTGCATCTTACGATATGGTATCCTTGCAACTAAACCTCTAAACCTCTAGAACATGTATAGAACCAGATGAATTCACGATTAAATCTAGCTAATAATTTTGAATGTGCCAAAACCAATTTATAGACTGAACCACTCCACTACATCAGATTGCGCAGTGCCATCCAGCTCAAAAGAAAATAAAATTGCAGTGCGCGCCATCCATGTGTAAGACCAACCGGGAGAGAATTCTTCACCTCGGTGATAGCCCGTGCCTCACCTACGTGTTGGATATTCCGAACTCTCATACCTACGTGTTGATGTCGTTTAGTATGTGTCATACGCCGAGTTAGCAAGTCCTGATCTATGTAATCTGCATCTGTAAGTACAAGAAAAAATTATCGTTATCAAGGTTATGGCCTGAGGCAAACAATTGAACTATTGATCTAGTAGCTATCTCATATGTGAGAGTTTCGTCTTGGCCAAACTGTGATCAGCCTGTAGTAGCTTGGTGTACGGCAAATCGATCCGATCAAAGGAAACCATGCACAGCTAACTGAGATTTTTTACACACCTTATAATTTATATAGCAGCTAGCCTAAATAAAATAAGGCTTTACCATATTGACATACTGTTCTAAACTTCATCTAACCCATTAACTATTGCCAACAAAGAGATTTAGCTAATTGAAATGTAAGCACATTGAGCTTGCAATTGCAGGTAGTGCGCAAAGCAATTAGGAAGTAGCTAGGGAATGTTGGATATTCCGAACTCCCATACCTACGTGTTGATCTTTTTTCTGGGTCCCAAGTCATAGTAGGTATCATCCACCGAGTTGGCAATTTCTAATGTATGTAATCTGCATCTATAAAGTTTTGCCTGCACATCGGACATACATGCCTTTGCCCAAGCATCAGGGAAAGGTGTGCGTGTTGTCATCATTGAATCTGCGGACAACCAAAAAGTTAAGATCAATCTCCATGCTCAACATAATCCGCAAAAATCAAGTGACTATTTCCCGTCTCGATCTCCTCGCTCTACTCAACCATGGTAGGCGACAGAGCCAGAACAGGGAAGCTTGTGTGGGCTGGAGGCTGTCCACCAGGAGGGCCTGCACGGGAGCCGGCAGGCGTCTGTAGCAGGCCGTGAGCCGTATTGGATGGGAGAGGAAAGGGGTGTGGAGCAGTGAGCAGCGCCCCGAGGGAGTGGAGATAGAGGTACCAGGGAGAGGCGTCGGCATCCTTGCGCACAGAAGCGCTAGGCGGTGGCGGAGATCCTGCGGGAGGCGCCAAGGTGGCGAGGTGAGTCTCCGGCGGGGTCGCGCAGAATCAGGGCATCCACCGGCGGGCGGCGTGCTCCAAGGAGCTGTCGGCCGAGGCTCCGTCTTGGATATCGAACGGCGGCGAGGGGCTACGACGACGACTGGGGATGGGAGAGGGTGGAGAGGGTTGCTGGGAGCGGAGGGATGGGGCGCGGCGGCGGAGGGAACCCTAGCGCCGGGCGGCCGGGATGGTTCGTGTTCTCGTGGGGATAGAGAGACGGGCATATGTAGAATCCTTTTTTTCCTGTAGAATTGTTTTTGTTTCACTTAAGAGATGAACCATCATGGAGTGCGGGTTGATTTTAAAAAGAGTGAGGGGCCTTTGTGTAAAAACGCCGCGACGGTGAACCCGCCGGACCCAATCGGTGCTTTAGAGATTACTAGCAAAAGGGCCCACTACTGAGATCATATAATGTATAGCCCACCTTGTTTATTCAAAATCAAATAAAACTGACCACTGGTTGCACTTAACAATTATTCATGCTAATATAATACATTTAGTTGATGGCTTACATGAGACAAGCTTTAGAGACAACAGTTTATTCCAAAAATCTTAGTTTAAATTTAGCATTTGAAACTTCCATTATTCGTCGCATAAATACAAATTGTGACTCTGTTTTTGTTTGGGATTTTCATTTTAGACCAACAATACATTAACCATTAAATTAGAAATTGTTCTTCTGAAATTAGTATGACATGTGACTGCTCCAGCAGAATACATAAACCAATTTAATTTAAATAACACAACAAACAATTACAAAAAACAGGTGGGCTGCTTAGCCATGTAATCTACGATCTGCCTTGAGCTGTACTGCAACATGCCCGTGCGTTGCAACGAAAGAAATAAAATCATTGGCGTAATAATAATTGTTTAAGACACTCTATGGGTACATGCCCATCACTTCAATATGGTGAAGCACTAATAGCATAAGCAGTGAAAGCTTAATTTACAATTCAACTTTAATAGTGCCAAAAATAGTTACTAAGACATGCATTATTTCATACATAGATTTATAGCTATAGTGTATCTACTGCTAGTGTCGATTTTTAGCATGTTAATTGTAGTCTTTGTGCACAAAATAAGAGAGTTTTTTACTATACAAAATCTCATTGATGACATTTCCAACAAAATTTCTGCATTTTCAAACCTTATTTTTGCTGGTACAATTTTAAATTGAGGAAATCTAAGGAGGCTAATAATTAATTTAGGTTACCTCAAATTCATTCTTTTTCTTAGAGATATTGAAAATTTATTTTGTCATTGTGAGTTTATTAATTTTTGTGACACAAAGTCTATTTTTTACATGATCTTGGTTGGTCATTGTACCCGAAATAGGATTATCTTTGTGGCAAAACAAAGACTCATGTGTATAGTTAGTTTTTTCATTAAGAGTAAGAGCGTCCTGTGCGTACGTGTACATCTACACTTTTTCTTCCCGCAAAAAAAATGTATATCTACATTTTTTTGGGGTCGCGCTCATGCAGCTATAGCGGCAGTCTTCATCAGGTACCATGAAGATTGTCTTCGTCAGGGAAGACCCAATCCAATCCACCTCCACGTCTCAACAGCGCAGCGACCGCATGCCACAGCTCCCGCGTCCCGCACCGCCGGCTAGCAGCGCCTGCCGCGCCCTTGCGTCAGGTTGCAAGATGGACGGGTCATCCCGCCGCTCCGCCGTCAAACAAAAACCCGCAAAGCTGCCACAGGGCTGACTGCATCATCACAAACGGGTTCAAGCGGACACGCCGCATTGTCCGGCGGGCGTCGCAACATTCCGCGTATGCTCCGTCCAATAAAAATACAGAATAACTCGTACTACCAGCCTACTCTCTCTGATCGGGAGAATCCACAAGCAGCTATCAAGCAAACTCCTCGTCACCGATTCAACTTGATTGCATGGAGTTAAACCGTATACAACGCTGGCCGTCGATGTCTTGTCAGGCGTCAGTACATCCCCTGTCCATCCTCAACAGGATCACATACCACTACCAGATTCAGATGGCCACCATGTACGCCTTCGCCGACGCCGGCTCCGCCGCCATCGAGAAGGGCCGCGCGGCTGTGCTCGCACAGTACTGCGCCTTTGCAGGCCAGCTCCTCAAGTGTCTCGGCAACGTGCCGGTGTGGGGTCCTAAACGACCGCAGCGTGCGTGCGCTCTTCCAGTCCTCAGTACGTGCCCAACCGCAAAGTCTGCGGCTGTCCGCGACATGGAAAGAGAGAAGCTGGTGGCGGACTGTGCTGCTGGTACCTGAGTTCCTCTGCTCTGTGTTGTGTTCGTCGCCAACAGCACCAGCGTCCAGCACCCCGCCGACCGACGAACCCCGCCATCCGCCGCGTCCGGAGCTGGCCTCCACTCTGGATCTGTCGTCCCCATCAACACAAGCCACCGCACCCTCCTGATCGCCAGTCCCGATGTGCAGCCGCCGCCGACATAGTCTACCTCGATCACTGCCCCGGCCCCTCCCTGCCTGCCTCTATGTGGTGTGTTCATCGCCGGCAGCACGAGCACCCTGCCGGCTGCCGACCGTCGAATCCCGCCATCCGCCGCGTCTGGATTGTCCCCTCCTTGCCTCTATGTTATCTTTTCTTTCTTTTTGAGTGGGATTTATCGGGTCTCTCTTGGCTGATTTTATTTAAAGAAGCGATATGGGACTAATAGAAATCGAATCTCATGCTATCATAGTACCGTGCGGCTGGCTACTTCCCCATAGATGGAAGCCGAGGTTGGGAGTTTGATTCACAAGTGGATTGGATTAGTTTTCATTCTTTTTCCGCCTTGACGGTGGCAGGAGCCGGCCATCAGGAATCGTTTTTCCATCTTGACGATGTGGCCGAGGCAGCGTGCGGAACATCAGGTTGAGGCCCAGTCTGTTGGGCGCGTAGCGGCCTTCGGACTAAATTTTCGTAGACGATGGATAAAAATTCCATAAAATTAGTACCACCTCGTTTATATTACGATTTTGTCTATACAAATCGTAAAAGCGTATTATGACATGAGAAGAAAGCGTATTATGACGGTGAACCCGACAAAGTCAATCCGTGCTTTATTATTATTATTATATATTATATATATATAAATAATATAATAATATAATAATATATTAGGGAGGGATAGATTATATTTATTATATATATATATATATATATGGGAAAATGTTTTCGTTGTTAGATCATCTTTTTTTTTTTTGAATTATCCTCCTGGCCGATTGAGCTGGCTACGATCCGGTCCAAGCACGAAGAGGGCGCAAAACCGGGCCAGGCCATCATCCTGCCCTACCTTCCTGGGCCTACAGTGGGCGCAAACCCGAGCCAGATCCCGATTAAGTAGAGGCAGCCGCATCGGTACTCCCTTAATAACTTCTTCCCCTTTCCACATTGTCGGCGAACACCCACCACAATCCCCACGCCCGAGGCTTCCTCCCGCGGCGAAACCCTAGCGACCGGAGCGCTCGGCGGCGGCAGCCATGGCGGACGACGACTACAATGAAGTTGACATGGGGTTCGCCTCTCTCTCTCTCTCTCTCTCTCTCTCTCTCTCTCTCTCGTGATCACCGTAATCTAGGCTAGGGTTTGGACAGGTAGCGTCTTCGTTAGGACGAACCTGTTCCCTTCGTTTCTTGATAGCATTCGGGTTGCAGAAACTTGATTTTGATGATTGATTTGGCGCTCCGCACGGAAGTAGTGGCGAGAATCAGGCCCTGGGTATGGTTGGTTGGGTTTCGAAAGCGCGCGGTGCTGATTCTGAGTTCGCACTGGTTCTCAAGGGTAATAAGCTCGTGTGTTGTCAATTGGCAGGGCAAATTTTTGTCTTCAAGTTGACTAATATGTGAAATACAAGGCCCTCCGGTGGCCGGAGGACATGGCTGTAGGCTTTGTTCCTCATCTGATTTGGAAATTGTGCCCTGGAATTGCGGGTATACAAATTTTTAAGGTGGAAAATGTTTGAGTTAAAAGATTAGTTGCACATGCTCCATTGAAGTTAGCAGGAGCTGTAAGGTCTTGCTTCTAACTGGGATAAAAATTTCAGCTCGGCCTTGCATTTGTGATTTGGTGGTTAAGAATTTAATGGATTAGTTGGTCAAGTACTCAAGTCTATCTTTTCAGGATGCCACCGTCATCAAGTGACACTATGTGTCTAATTGCTTAAACAAAAATATATGGTCGCTAACTTTAGTAGAATTACCATTTATAGATATTTTGTACTTAACTTACTTTGGGGTCAATCTTGATCCTTCTATTTCTCTTCTCATGCCATTGTACCTATCAGAGTTTATTTCTTTGATTGAATTTTGAGTTACAATTCCTCATTTCTTATGCAGGTACGAGGATGAGCCTCCAGAGGCTGATATTGAGGTGCAGATCCGTCACTATTTTCCTATACTGATGGTATCCTGAAGAGGAAGAGCTTGCAGCTTCATTTAAGTATAACTGATGTATTACTGTTGAATAGGAAGGGGTTGAAGAAGATCCTGAGAACAACGAGGATGCCCCTGATGACGTGGTAGGGGGTGAAGGTGAAGAAAAGGAACAGGAAAAGACTGCCCGTCCACGCAATACAACAAAATATATGACCAAGTATGAGCGGGCACGCATCCTTGGCACACGTGCTTTGCAGATAAGGTATACTTATATCTGAGTACACATTCCTGTTAATGAGTTCATTTAATGAAGTAATCGACCCATTGATTTTTGTAGCATGAATGCCCCAGTTATGGTTGAGCTTGAGGGCGAAACTGATCCTCTTGAGGTAAAGTCGTATAATTTTTTGCTTACATATGCTTTTAATGTTGGCTTCCAGTTAGACGATGGCCTTGGCTGTTTGCTTTCATTCTTTAGTTCCACTTGTCTTGTTGTACTTCTCTTTCTAGAAAAATTCTGATAGTATATTTAGATGGAAATTTACTTTTAAAGTAGAGATTGATTGCCTTGATACTGTGGAATTAGTCGTGTGCCAGGTATAAGGACGGCCATGCTTATTTATGAATCTACTTTATATGGAGCTATATAAACTTATGAATAGGCTTTACAATGAGAAGATTGACATTCTGATGTGGTGATCTAGGAATCTACTTCCTCTGTCCGGAAATAAGTGTTGCTCAAACGGATGTATCTAGATACATCCGTTTGAGCAACACTTGTTTCTGGACGAAGGGAGTACTTTATATTGAACTACTCTGTGCTAACCAATGAATATCCAACATTGTTGGAAATATTTATATTTATGAATTTGATAACGTAGATATGTTTAGTTAAATAATTGATAGTGTATAGTCTCTTAGGATCACGGGGTCAGCAATCCAGACAGTTACTGATGTGTTTTCATTGTTCTACTGAATTATTGGGATTCTTGCTTTGTAATATTGCATCTAATTAGGCACTTATTAGTTTGAAGTTTCAATATGCCAGCACAAGGAAATGTTCTTATGTGCAATTATGGAAATGTTCTTGCTGTATTAGTCTACCTTGTAAGTATGTGTTTTCCTTATAAAGCATAGAGCTAGATATAACAGAAGTTAATAAGCGTTTCTATTTGTCCACTGAATCTGGTTTAGTCATTGTACCTATGTACATGTAGCTACTAGCTAGTTAGGATTCTTATTTACTCCAGTTGTATGAACAGGGATTGTAAATAGTAAACCACTCACACCATTTTATACCAAAAGGATGTCCTTGTTAATCACCTATATGGTTCTACCCCTTTCTCTGAAACCACATTCTACAATATGTGCTCTGTTTTGTCGGAACAAAAAGAATCTGAATAGTTTTAGGTAAGAGCAGAAAAACCATGAAATGGTCGATATTTTGAGAAGTAATAATGCTCTTGCAAAGGGTAAATGAAATGAAATTCGACCTTGTTTGTCAATAGTCCATTACAGACACTACCCGGATGGTTTTTGCTCCCATTTACTGTGGAACATAGTAATACCATCGCTTGACTCATTTCTAGTTATTAAATTGCCTGCTCCGCTGATCTTTGTGTCTTTGTGCATCTTCAGATTGCCATGAAAGAACTGAGAGCACGCAAGATCCCCTTCACGATTAGGCGGTACTTACCTGATGGAAGGTGAGATTGAAAGGGAAAAGCCAATCATCACCTCTCTTTGCTGGCTTATCATGTGCTATAGCCTCACTTTTACTTTGTTTTGAAATAGCTACGAGGACTGGGGAGTTGACGAGCTCATTGTGGAGGACTCGTGGAAGCGTCAGGTTGGCGGGGACTAAAGCTGGTAGACTGTTTGAATGGAAGACTCTGTGCTGCAACAAAACCTTGCCCTAGTAGCTATATGCAATGTTTAGCACTGAACTGCTGTGACAATGTTATGCTATCGTAACATGTGTGGGCTATGTCTGCCCATTGTGTTGTGCTACTACTGTAAACCAATTGCGTGGTTGCGTTAGTTTGCTTGGACCATTGCTGGCATGCAGCTACAAGTTGCGAATGAACACCTATCCTAACCTCTTTTTGTGGGTGTGGTGCAGGACGTTCTGTCGATTATTTAGTGTTCGCATTTCTAGCTCGGTGTAGCATTAGAGATTGTTTCGTAGTAGATGACTTGAATAGATCAACCAGAGTGCTAGGGTTGGATCAGTGGGAAGTTTTTGGGAACAGATAAATACAAGCGCGTCCATTCAAACCTTATATGAACTCTCAAAAGTAATAACCTCATACGATTCTTTGGATAAAATCCAACTTATATATGCTGGGTGTTTGGATAAAATCCTTCTCTCAGCAAAACAATGCAAAGTTTGTTCTCAGGGCTGCACAAAGCATTACTCCAATTTTCCATTTTACAGATCCTTAGCTAATTACTACCAGCATCTCGAATGACCAATGAGGGCGCTGGCACATGCAGTGTGTCCTTCACAGTATGCAGTATGTGCTGCGACTGCCGCCGCGCATCCCTCATCAGAGCAGCGACCTGAACCGGTCGCCCTCGGTCTGGACGCGGTCCCGGGTGATCTCGGCGACGCTCCGGCAGCCGCAGAGCGCCATGGCCAGCTCCAGCTCCCTGTTGAGCATCTCGATCACGTGCTTCGCCCCTGCCTGGCCCCTCGCCGCCAGCCCGTACAGCACCGGCCTCCCCACCATGACTGCCCGCGCACCCAGCGCCAGCGCCTTGAGCACGTCGGTCCCCCGCCGGACTCCGCCGTCCACCAGCACCGGGACCGCCCCCGCCACCGCCTTAACTACCTACACACACACACGAAGCACCGCCTTCAGAACGTGCTTTATGATGCTGCACACACACCCCCCCTTTGAACAAAATGGAAAACGATGGGCATGGTGCGGTGTACCTCTTCGAGGGCGGATATGGTGGCCGGCGCGTAGTCGAGCTGCCGAGCGCCGTGGTTGGACACGATGATGCCGGCTGCCCCGGCCTCCACCGCTTTCCTGGCTGTTTGTTCCCCATGGTTGTTCAGCATTTCATGTATAAAAGATAAAAGATGATCAACAAATTTATCCTCTGAATGACTGTGAAGATGCCGAACAGCGTTTACCGACTTACCGTCCTCGGCGGTCACGATGCCCTTCAGTAGAATGGGCAGGCTAGTTATGGATTTCAGCCACTCCACGTCCTGCACACAGGGTTACCGGAGAGAGAATGTCAGAATTCACGTTCCAACTTCCATTATGCTCCTGAAGGATTGGCTCCTTGTTTTCGGACATCAGTGCAGCAGCAGCAGCCAAGTACTGGAGCAATTCAAGGTTACTGTCTCCCTATATGTAAGGCGCGTTCTCTACTGAGAGGCAACCCTGTTCTTGCCAGAGGGCTTTGAATGTATAGCGTGCCTCTAGATGGGTCATGCAGAGTGGCAGAATCGTCCTTGAAATTACTGTTGACTATACTTATGGAGTACTGGCGCACATGCTGTAGGATCTAAAGCTTTAATTTGCATATGGGTGCCAATTTTGCTGTACCTTCCATGATAAAGACGGGTCCAGCGTGTCGCGCGCATACTTCTCAAGCTTCGACCCGTCTGCCTGCAGATGAGAAATATGAGCCTTTCAGAAAGAAAAAATGTCATAAACTATTTTGTTCATCTGTCCAGCACGGACAAAGTATCCTCGAGTAAACATGCTCAAGGTAAGATATTCCATCAAGCAGGCATTGACTCACAGTATCGAGATCATCTATTGGCATCAAACCTTCGAGGTTTGCATTCGCAGGAGCAACCATCCTGCGTGAACAATAAGATCAGCAAACCAAACATAAGAATTCTGTGCCATGGTGTCCGTTTACGACATTCAAAGGCCATATAAATATCTTTTAGGTATGATTTCAGGCATGAGACATTTGTAGGCTTATCAAATTTTAACCTCAGTGAATCGAGTTATATCATATTATTAAGTTGGTATTCTCTAACAAAGAATATTATTAAGATGGTACTAACATAATCACCAGATTCCCTATAAGAGGGTAATTCCCATATGGTTATTTTGGTGGGTTCAAACTATAACATTGCAGATTGATCAGGTATACTTTGAGCTGTTAAAAGTATATGCAAACATTTAAGTTCTAACGCATAAACTCTATCTTTCACCCGTAAAAAAAAACTCTTATCTTTAAATAGAAGCATATTGTCTTGTCATGTGGTTGATGCAAAAAGTAGGTTAGTATATGTAGAAGGAAAATAACATAATGTTGTACAAAATATTTAAAAGAACTTTGAAGATAAAATTGTACTTATTTCTGATATCTGCTTCACGTCGACCGAGCATAGGAGTGTCAACTGTCAAAACAATTGCCTTGAATCCATGACTCTCAGCCCGCCGTACCAATGTTGCTGAAATATCTCTGTTCTTAAACACCTAAAATGTTTTTAATGAAACAAAATCAGAGATCACATTATCACGAAAGGAAATATATTGAGCTTGAAGTCTAGATGTCATACATATAACTGATAAAAACGAATTGCATTACAACTGGAGGCAACTTCCTCGATTTTGCAACTGGCTGAGAAGGATAGCACCTGTACTTGACAGATATGAACATATATAGCAATCGACGGGTGAAATAAAACACGACTGAAAGATCATGAATTGTCAGTTGACACCAACCATTAAGGTATTACATGATGCTGCAGCTCTTGCTGTAGCCACCTCCCCTGAAATTAGCATTGATACAAGAGATGTAGAGATATTACAGAGTTTAAATATCATATTTTGACGTTCTGAAATAAGTTCCGAACTATGAGACCTTCTGGATTTGCCAATTTGTGTGATCCTGTTGGTGCAACAATTATGGGGGAGGGCATGTCATATCCCAATAAGTTTGTCGACATGTCTATATTGCTGACATCTACAAGAACCCGAGGTCGCAACCTGCAGAAATCACATCGAGAAAATCTTCAAGTCCAAACTCTTCAGGTCAATGAAGATTTTACCAGGAAGAGGTAGTATAGGAACAGTACAAAATTCTTCCATATGCTGCAATATTGTCCCTCAATGTGTGTTCATCCTCCGCTCCTCCATTGATATAATCATAGTGCATCTTTGGCAGTGCTTTCTTGGCGAGTTCTTGATACTCGCGAATATTGACTGGTAGATTATTCTCCATTTCTGCTACATATAATGTTTAGAGGTCATTCAGCTGATGCAAATATCTGAATTTTAACCATACATCGGCTCAGATCTTTCTTTACATATGACCAACTGTCCAACTAGATGCATATTTTTCAGTACTTTAGTACCAAACCATTACATCTTTTATACATATACAGAGCTCTAAATTGAAGTCTATATATACGTCCGAAAGAACTATAAAATACAGTACTGGCCACCTTTCAGAGCTGCCCTTTTCCTTTTTAGTAGACAACCTATTGCTTCTGTTCCCTGATCTTTGAGCCAATTTGTTTTTTCTCGAACACGTGTTTTATATTAGAAAAGAACGTGGCCTCGGAGATCCCGGCCGGGCCTGTGCGGCCACGGGCCTGGTATGTTCCTGCTATCGCGTCCGGTCAGCTACCGTCTTCGACGGTGGAGGTGGGGCCCTCCCGCGTGTCGACGGTGCTGCTGCCCTAGTCCCGGCTCCTCTCTTTCTTTGTGCGGACCATGCTTCACGGTGCCGTGGTGAGACGGCGTGGGAAGCTTCGTGACCGGGTTGGCGCAAGGTGAGGGTCTGTTTGGTGGCGAGCTCTGGAGTGCCCGAGGTGGAGGTTGGGATCGGGAGAAATCCCTGTTGGCTTGGCCGACACCGACGCGGTGGCGCTTGTGGTTACCGCCTGACCTTCCTGAAGGGCGTCGGGGCTACCCTTCCTCTCTCCTCACAGCGTACCAGGGGAAACCCTTGGCAGCAGCGTCGTCATCGTTGTGTCCCTTCTTGGAGGTGCTGATTGGTACCGGCGCTTCGGAGGCTCGGAGCTTGGTGGGCGATCTCCGGTGGGTGCAGCGGCCACGAGGCTTCTTCTTTTTTGTCGACGCCGTTGTTGGCATTAGTTTCTCTTGTATTTTCTCTTTCTTTTCTTTTGGGCGTGACTGTGCTGCTTCCGCCCCAGCACCTATCGTTGGATGTATCGGTTGGTTGCTTTGTATACAAAGCGGGGGGAAACTCTTTTTCGGTATTAGAAAAGAACGCCTAGATTGGTGCAAAGTTTACATGCGTAAACCGGGAAAACCAGAAAGAACCAAAAAAACCAACATAAGCCTAAAAGGTTTGAAAGAAGAAGGCCAAAGCCCTACTGCTACCTAGGACTGGAGGCCGAGCGTGCAGAGGCAAGCTCCTTAAGGCCACGGCCCCTGCCATCTTCCATTGGTCGACCTCGGGCAGAATTATTTTTAGCAGATTTTTTTCTTGTTTCGATTCCTATTGACTCGTCAAATCCAAAAAAGGTCTGATTGCTGATTGAAGTTGAATTTATAAGAAATTTATTTTCTTGTAAGATTATGCTATGAAGCATAGAAGAAAATCAGCCTATTGCATTTGAAAAAAGATAGCCAGGCGAGTGAGGCCAAAGTACTAGTGATAAGATGATGCAGCTGTACTAATAAAACATGTTTGTAAACTGAAATATCTGAATCACGCTGCAAATACCATTTATGGAGTAAAGTGCCGTCAGACGAACATTTGCAGTGCCAAACTTGATTTATTCAATTTGGTACAAAAGCTTACTGACAATCTAATCATATAGCTTCTCTAAAGAAGATAATCCGATCACAACGGACACAGCCAAGATGGTTAAAATTCTAATTCTGCAGATTTTATAGAAAGGTACATTTATAGAAGCAATGCAACAAGAGTACAGTTCTGAACTCGAGGTGCAAAATTTGACTTAATATCCATTCAGGTGTAAAAACTTGCCAATAATTGAGCACTACAACTTGTCAACATTTTCTATAATCTAATTCTACTGTTTTTAAGTTAGGAGTTACATAGAGAAAGTTTTACTGCGAGAATGCGTATCATAACTCATTTTTGTTCAGTCTCCTCGAAACAGGATTCAGCCCAGCTTTATATATAAAGCCCAAACGGCCGAACCGATACAAAGTGGTGAGGATTTTTGTTGGGCCTCGGGGTAGATGCAAATTTAAGGGGCAAAACAGTGAGTTTCTACTGTTGGTCACTGACAACTGTAGGGAATCAAAGAGTACAAGGCAGATCGAAATGGCTCCAGATCAAACTATTCAAGTACAAAGTCCTTTGACAGTGTGACTGCATACCTGATGTGAGCCGGCCTATCGATAAAAAGTACTCGTACTCCTCTACTACGTCTCCAAAAATGGATAGGCTGAGCTACGGCTTAGCACCAGTTCACACAAACATTCGACACCTGAAACCACAAAACACATTCAAAAGTTCACTACCAACTACCCCGGCGCACAAAATACACATCCACATTCAAATCAAGGCTGGGCTAATCGAGATGATCAAGGAGGACGCACGTCTCCGGGACTACAAAGCTTTTGTTCATGCTGCTGCCTGGAACAGCATAAGGTTGTCCTACTGAGCTTAAAGATAAGACCCCGGGCCTGGCGAGACCAGGGACAGATTGAGAAGAAAACAGCGGGCATATAATCGCCACTGAATCTCCGGCGCAACTTCAATCATTTCACTGCACCTCACAGTCGGGGATCATTCAAGATCCACAGTAACACGGCGGTCTCATCTGCCAGGCCCCCCACGGGGTCTCGCAGAGCAGCCGGTCAGCCGGAGATCGACAGCAAATCGAGCGAGAGCGGGGGCCGTACGAGACAGCGAACTGAAGGAGGGGATCGTGCGTGGAGCAGCAGGCAAGCACCATACCTGTAGTAGAGATTGAGGACTCTAGGGGAGGATGGGCAGCTATCGGAGATGTCGGGAGGATGAAATCGCGAAGGGGGGACTGATTGCTATGCTAGCTGCTGGCTGGGAACGGAAGGATAGTGGATGATCGACTGAGTGAGTGTGATGATGTCAGAAACCAGTTAAGGACAAGGAGAGGATGATGTTGTTGGCCCTACACCGATGAGAACAAAATTTGCAGTCACGCTCGTGCAAATTTCATCTTCTTTCTCTAACACATTATAGACGCAAACGCCCGTAAATACACGCATACATTCACCCCTATGAATGCGCATCATCAGAAATCTTGAAATAAATCCAGAATAACTGCAAGCATCAGGACTTGAACTCTGGTGGGTAGGGGACACTATCCACCTAACCATTTTCAGGATTGCATTGGCGCAATAGGTGGTATTCATGTGACTGTTGAAGTGTCGAGGTCCGCACCATAAGATAGAAAGCACTGCACAAGTCAGAATGTTCTTGATGTGATTGACTTCGATTTGAAGTTCATCTATGTGTTAGCTGGGTGGGAAGGATCATCCCATGATGCTAACATCCTAACTAACATCATGACTCGACCTGATGGCATCAATATCCCTGATGGCAAGTTCTACCTGGAGATGCTGACTATGCATGTCGGCCTGGTGTTTTTCCACCCTTCAGGAAAATCAGTTACCATCTGAACGAGTTCTCTTCTAGAAAATATCCTATGACGCCAAAGGAACTGTTTAATCCCAGATACTCTAGCTTTAGAATGATGGTTGAGAGGGCATTCGGAGCTCTGAAGAATAGGTTTAAGATTCTGGATCAGAAGTCATTCCACCCTTACCCTACCCAATTTAAGCTTTGTCGGTGTACTAAAGTTTGGGTCTTTTAGTAGCCCAGACTTGTGCACAGGCAGTAGTAGCTTTCCAGACGGCAGGGCTTGTCGGGGGGCAGCTGAGAAAAAGCACAAGACAAGTTGATAAAGTCATAAAGAAGACATCCAAGCAGGTGGTCGAAAAGTACTAAGGAGAGTACAGAAGAGCAAGGCTGGAGTTGCCGGCAAGCAAATAAAGACCTGGCAAGCTCTGTGCCGGCAAGATCCCACTACCTTGCCAGCGCTCCAC
This sequence comes from Triticum aestivum, assembly GCF_018294505.1. Taxonomy (NCBI): domain Eukaryota; kingdom Viridiplantae; phylum Streptophyta; class Magnoliopsida; order Poales; family Poaceae; genus Triticum; species Triticum aestivum. Next base: position 121,653,214 of record NC_057799.1, read on the forward strand.
CTTAGCGACCAGCTTGTCACTTGTGAAGTAGGTGTCGAGCAGACAGGCAGTTAGGTGAGCTCTGTCTGGGCACGTGTCAGCTCTCCGCCGAAGATACAACTTTAATGACACCCGTCCCAGGAGCGTGTCAAGATAATACGAGGTAGTTGGGCGAACGACACAGAAGGAGAGACGATCCTTGCCGGGGAGCTTCACCGGCGTGACACATCACGACGCATTTAATGCATTTGTCCTAACCCGTCAGAGTTAGGTATTTGGCACCGTAGCCACTATTTGCCTTATGTAAAGACCATTTTGCCACTGTGACCCCTTTCCCTACAAAAGGAGGCCCATGGCTACCTTTACAAAGGTCGGAACTTTGCTCATTTACACGCGTAGCTGCACTTCCCACGCAATCTTGCCGGCAAGTTGCGCTCCTTGTATTTGAGCTTCATACACTCAATACAACAAAACATGAGTAGGGTTTTACGCTTCACAGCGGCCTGAACCTGGGTAAATCTCTGTGTTGATTGCCAGATCTACTCTTTGTGCACGTTGATCTCCCTAGTCGAACCGCAAAGGGGCCTTTGCCGGTCCCATAGATTGTCGTGCGCACGACATCTTCGGCGCGCCAGGCAGGGGGATCGCTTGTGCCTGATTTAGCAGTCAGCACGTCGCCATGGCTCCCAAGAAGAAGGGCGCCACGGCGACCGGTCTGTCTATGTCCAAGCTACTGATGCCAACGCAGACATGCGATGGCGTAGGTGGTGACGGAGGAGGCGGAGGCCGTGAGCAACTTCCTCGACGTTCTGGCGATCCAAGCCAGGCGAGCAATATCGTCTGGAGCGGGAACAACAACAACAACCCGCACGCCACCAGGTCAAGGAAGGAGCCGTGCTGCCTACGGGCGGCGTGGCGAACTCCAAGGACGATGCAGTGCCATCCAAGACACCAACACCGGCGCACACGCCGCAACCATCTCAGGTCACGCGCGACGAGCAGCACCACGACGTCGGCGGTTCCAGGCGGCCTCACTGCAAAGCCGCTGTACATCATTCTCAAGATGTACATGGCCAACATGCGCGCCGGCATGCCGGTGAAAACAGGCCACGACTACACGATCGAGATGGAGCTCCTTCTAACTCTATTAGAAGCAAGTACACCTCTCGTTCTTTGCACCGTTCCCTCCTAGCTACGCTAGAAGAAGCCCTAGCGCGTGCACAGTTGCTTTTAGATTTTCCTCCTGCTGCGAAGAAGATGGAGGAGTGGAGAGCTACTATCCAGAGTCTCATTGGCTTTGCCAACAGTGGCAGACCGCAGTAGGCGGGACCCACGCAGCAGTAGCCCACCGCGCCGGTGCGTGCTGCTGGCGAAAATACTGGAGGCTGTATGGACACGGTGCAGCCTCCCCCACGACGACAGCAGCGGCAGAGTTAGTGGTTCGACACCCATGATGATGTATCCATGGCGTCGTTTGATCCGCAAGCTCACCGCGACCAGTGGCAAGTTCTTCAAGAAGGGCGCAGAGAAAACGCTCGCACCACCATCGAGCGGCGCCGGGAAGCGCGCCGTCAGTACGACGAATGTGCGGGGCCCACTGTAGATGAGCGTGCGCTAGGGTACCTTGGGGGCCTACCTTATGAGGTGGGCTGCCCAACGTTTACTCGTGAGCTGCGGCAAGTCTAGTGGCCCAATTCCCGGAACTTCAAACCAGAAGTGCTGGAGAAATACAACGGCAAGACTCATCCATTAGAGTTCCTAAGCATCTACACCATTGCGGTGCAGGCTGTCGAGGACGTGACGATAAGATACTAGCCAACTACTTGTCACGAACGTAATGCCTGCATACATGATCATTTCTATGAATAACATCATAACTATGTGTTTTTCTATCAATTGCCCAATAGTAGTTTGTCTACCCACCGCATGTTATTTATTCAAGAGAGAAGCCTCTAGTGAAAACTATGGCCCCCGGGTCTACTTTTATCATATTACAAAAACCAAAAACACTTTGCTACAATTTTACTCTTTTTATTTTGCATTGGAATTTATCTATCTAACACTGCCAGATATGATCCTTGCAAGTAACGAGTTCAAGGGGATTGACAACCCTCTTGCCCGTGTTGGGTGCAAGTATTTGCTCTTGTGTGTGCAGGTACTGTTCACTACGATTTGCGTGGTCCTCCTATTGGCTTGATAACCTTGGTTCTCACTAGAGAAATACTTATCAACTACTATATTGCTTCACCCTTCCTCTTCGGGGGAAATCTCAACGCAGCTCACAAGTAGCAGCCTCCACACGCCCTCACCACATGCCCAGGGGGCACGTGGGTTCCACAGGCACCCCCTCGGCAGCCTCTTTTGCCCGGTATTATTTATTTAATGTGAAACTTCCAAATATAATTTTCCCATTTTTTGATATTTTTTTCTTACCTGAACACATACCTATTCTTTTTCAGGGCTCTAGAGCCTTCTGGAATTTATTTTCAATGAAGTATTCCAGAGTCGTTGCCTGTATAACACTTGTTTCCACTTCAACAGGGTTACCTGCAATATAATGGTTAAGTATTTGAACATTCTTCTCTCTCGGTTTGGTCCCCTCGGCGTCGTTGATCTTGATAGGTTTAGACCGGTAAACATCTTCGAAAATGAAACGATCATTCTCATTTGGATACAAGCTTAACTACAAAATATCTAAAATGGTACTTGTGTAAGAGAACTTTATCACCAATTTTGAATTCACGTTTCTGAGTTTTCCTGCTATGCCACATTTTAACCTTTTCTTTAAACATCTTAGCATTCTCATAAGCTTCCTTCATCGATTCATCTAAAACACTCATGTCAAGCAACCTTTTCTCACCAGAAAGTTTAAAGTCATAATTAAGTTGCTTAACAACCCAATAAGATTTATATTCTAACTCAATAGGTAAATGACAAGCTTTACTACAAACCATTTTATACGGTGACATTCCCATATGATTCTTATATGCAGTCATATAAGCCTAGAGTGCACCATCTAATTTCTTAGACCAATCCTTCCTCAATCTATTGACTATTTTTATTTTGCAAAATTATTTTGATCTCTCTATTAGATAATTTGAAAATCCCCCAAAAACTATAAAACAACAACTGGACTTTGGCACTAGATTAATATGTTAGTCTGAAGAAATTTATGATGTGGGTCGCTTAGAAACTAAAGACGACCTCGAGGCATGCCGCATGTCAAATTGACCTCTAGTTTTTGCAATAGTTTCTTGCATATGACCTAGATATATACTCAAGAAATTAAATAAGATTTATCCATCAATGTCTGGACATTTTTAATAACCATGTAGTTCAAATTTGAATTATATCTAGTAAATAACTAGAAATCTACTAAATGCCCTAAAAATATGAAATTGATCCAAAAAAGTCCCAAATTTTCTCTGGAACTTGCAATGGTGTATATTGAACATAGAAAAAGTCTCAAGAATAAATAATGAAAAAATAAGTTGCCTACAAACCTCGCACTTTCCTTTCGAAACTTGGATTCTTACACGAAGATGGTTCAGTTTCTAAGCAAAGTGCATCACAAATTTTCTATAACTCTCTCAGATTTTTACCACGCCCTCTTGGGGTCATACCATGACACCATGCCAAGTTCCACCCTTTTCAAACTTTATTTCCACCTTTCTAAAAGAAAAAAACAATTTACCTACATTAAATACCCAAAAATTCATTTAATGCACTAAAGATAGAAATTAAACCCAAAAGGTGCCAAAATTTACATGCAACTTCAAATGGTGTATATACAGTGTAGAAAAATTGGACTCTAAAACCCTAAGATCTTAAAAACATGCAAAAAATACAAGTGGCGGCCCCAGGAAATACCCGCCATTAGTAATTATTAGCAGTGGTGGGACGACGACGTTGCCTACCACTAACAAGAATTAACAGCGTTGGGTGCTTCTTGGCACCTGCCAATGGGAAGCCATGCCTACTTATCCCCTATCGTGCGGGGACTTAGCCAAAATTTCTCAAAAGTCTCACGCCCCCTCTACTCCCCAATTAGTCGAGTTGGCGCCACCGTTGTCGAGCCCCTGTCATCCTCGCCATCGCCCCGCCGCCTCGCTTTCTCGACCCTCGCCCCCACCGCCTGAGCCCACTCATCTCCTCGCAGTGACCGCACGCGTCGGCCTGACCGCGAGCGCTCGGCCATATCCTCCCACATGTCCTGAGCTAGGGCACCTCATTCGGTCGGTGGTGAGATCCTTCTCTCCATTCTATGATCTTACACATCACAATTGATGTGTGATACGCCTCCAACGTATCTATAATTTTTTATTGTTCCATGCTATTATATTATCATTCTTGGATGTTTTACAATCATTTTATAAAAACTTTATATCATTTTTTTGAGACTAACCTATTGACATAGTGCCCGGTGCCAGTTGTTGTTTTTTGCTTATTTTTTACTTCACAGAATATCATTACCAAATGGTGTCCAAACGCAGCGAAACTTTTTGGAGATTTTTTTGGACCAGAAGACAATATGGGAGCCAATGAAGCACCAGAGGGGAGGCCCGTGGGGCCCTGATGACCCACAAGTATAGGGGATCAATCGTATTCCTTTCGATAAGTAAGAGTGTCAAACCCAACAAGGAGCAGAAGGAAATGACAAGTGGTTTTTATCAAGGTAATGTCTGCAAGCGTTGAAATTGTAAGTAACCGATAAATAGGTAGCAGGATAATTTGTAATGAGCACGTAACGGTAACAGCAAATAATATGCAGCAAGATAGCCCAATCCTTTTGTGGCAAAGGACAGGCCAAAACGGTTTCTTATAATAAGCAAAGTGTTCTTGAGGGCACACGGGAATTTCATCTAGTCACTTTCACCATGTTGGCTTGATTTGTGTTCACTACTTTGATAATTTGATATGTGGGTGGATCGGTGCTTAGGCGCTGTTCTTACTTGAACAAACCTCCTACTTATGATTAACCCCCTCGCAAGCATCCGCAACTAAGAGAAAAGTATTAAGATAGAAACTAACCATAGCATTAAACTTTTGGATCCAAATCGGTCCCTTACGAAGTAGCGCATAAACTAGGGTTTAAGCTTCTGTCACTCTAGCAACCCATCATCTAATAACTACTCCACAATGCATTCCCTTAGGCCAAAATATGGTGAAGTGTCATGTAGTCGATGTTCACATGACACCACTAAGGGAATCACAACATACATATTATCAAAATATCGAACACATATCAAGTTCACATGATTACTTGCAACGTGATTTCTCCCGTGACCTCAAGAACAAAAGCAACTACTGACAAGTGATAAACATGTTCATGATCAGAGGGTTATTAAATAGCATAATGGATCTGAACATATAATCTTCCACCAAATAAACCATATAGTGATCAACTACAAGATGTAATCAACACTACTAGTCACCCAGAGGTACCAATCTGAGGTTCCGGTACAAAGTTTGAACACAGGAGATGAACTAGGGTTTGAGAGGAGATGGTGCTGGTGAAGATGTTGATGAAGATTGGCCTCCCCAAGATGAGAGGGTTGTTGGTGATGAGGATGACGATGATTTCCCCCGCCCAGAGGGAAGTCCCCCCGGCGGAATCGCTCCGCCGGAGGGCAAAAGTGCTCCTGCCCAAGTTCTGCCTCGAGACGGCGGCGCTCCGTCCCGAAAGTCCTCCTCTTATTTTTTTCTAGGTCAAAATGACTTATATACCAGAAGATGGGCACCAGAGGTGGGCCGAGGAGGGCACAACCCACCAGGGCGCGCCTGGGCTCCCTGGCGCGCCCAGGTGGGTTGTGCCCACCTGGTATGCCCCCTCTGGTAGTTATTCGCTCCAATAATTCTTATTTATTTCATACAAATTCCTGGTGAAGTTTCAGCTCATTTGGAGTTGTGCAGAATAGGTAGCCAGGCGTAGCATTTTCTGGTCCAGATTTTCAGCTGCCGGAATTCTCCCTCTTTGTGTGAACCTTGCATATTATGAGAGAAAAAACATTATAAATAACAGTAGGTAAACATGATGCAAAATGGACGTATCAGGCCCACAAGACACCAGGGCACGCCAGAGGCCCCTAGCGTGCCCTGATGGGTTGTGGGGCCCATGGGGGTCTCATCCACCACCTCTCAACTCTATAAATACCCAAATATTCCAGAAACCCTAGGGGAGTCGATGAAATACAATTCCAGCCGCCACAAGTTCCAGAACCACGAGATCCAATCTAGAGCCCTATTTCGGCACTCCGCCGGAGGGGAGCACGATCACAGAGGGGTTTATCATCCTCATTGGTGCTCCTTCGATGATGCGTGAGTAGTTCACCATAGACCTACGGGTCCGTAGGCAGTAGCTAGATGGATTCTTCTCTCTTTTTGATTCTCAATACAATGTTCTCCTCGTTGTTCTTGGAGATCTATTTGATGTAATGACTTTTTGCGGTGTGTTTGTTGGGATCCGATGAAGTTCGAGTTTATGATCAGATCTATGTCCATGAATATTATTTGAGTTTTATTTGATCTCGTATATGCATGATTATTTATAGCCTCATATTTCTTCTCCGAATCTTTGGTTTATTTAGGCCAACTAGATCGATTTTTCTTGCAATGGGAAGAGGTGCTTTGTGATGGGTTCGATTTTGCGGTGTCCTCACCCAGTGACAGAAGGGGTAGCGAGGCACGTATGTATCGTTGCTATTAAGGATAAAAAGATGGGGTCTATTCCTACATGAATATATCTTGTCTACATCATGTCATCGTTCTTATTGCATTACTCCGTTTCTCCATGAACTCAATACACTAGATGCATGCTGGATAGCGGTCGATGTGTGGAGTAATAGTAGTAGATGCAGGCAGGAGTCAGCCTACTAATCTTGGACGTGATGCCTATATACATGATCATTGCCTTGGATATCGTCATAATTATTTGTTCTTCTATCAATTGCCCAACAGTAATTTGTTTACCCACCGTATGCTATTTTCTCAAGAGAAGCCACTAGTGAAATCTAGGGCCCTGGTTCTATCTTTTATCATATTGTTTTCAGATCTATATTTAAAGAAAAAACAAAATACCTTGCTGCACTTTTTCTTTACTTATTTTATTTTGTGTTCTTGCTAGATCTATTTATCCAATCTCATATAATTTAATCTATCTTTTTACCATGGAGGGATTGACAACCCCTCTTAAGAGTTGGGTTGCAAGTATTTGTTCTTTGTGTGCAGGTACCGTTTACATAGTGTTGCTTGGTTCTCCTACTAGATTGATAAACTTGGTTTCGTAACTGAGGGAAATACCTACTGTAGCTGTATGATGTCTACTACGCAACCTTCTTCTTGTAGACGTTGTTGGGCCTCCAAGTGCAGAGGTTTGTAGGACAGTAGCAAATTCCCCTCAAGTGGGTGACCTAAGGTTTATCAATCCGTGGGAGGCGTAGGATGAAGATGGTATCTCTCAAGCAACCCTGCAACCAAATAACAAAGAGTCTCTTGTGTCCCCAACACACCCAATACAATGGTAAATTGTATAGGTGCACTAGTTCGGCGAAGAGATGGTGATACAAGTGCAATATGGATGGTAGATAAAGGTTTTTGTAATCTGAAAATATAAAAACAGCAAGGTAACTAAAGATAAAAGTGAGCGTAAACGGTATTGCAATGCTAGGAAACAAGGCCTAGGGTTCATACTTTCACTAGTGCAAGTTCTCTCAACAATAATAACATAATTGGATCATATAACTATCCCTCAACATGCAACAAAGAGTCACTCCAAAGTCACTAATAGCGGAGAACAGACGAAGAGATTATGGTAGGGTACGAAACCACCTCAAAGTTATTCTTTCCAATCAATCTGTTGGGCTGTTCCTATAAGTGTCACAAACAGCTCTAGATTTCGTACTAGAATAACACCTTAAGATACAAATCAACCAAAACCCTAATGTCACCTAGATACTCCAATGCCACCTCAAGTATCCGTGGGTATGATTATACGATATGCATCACATAATCTCAGATTCATCTATTCAACCAACACATAGGACCTCAAAGAGTGCCCCAAAGTTTCTACCAGAGAATCACGACGAAAACGTGTGCCAACCCCTATGCATAGGTTCATGGGCGGAACCCGCAAGTTGATCACCAAAACATACATCAAGTGAATCACATGATATCCCATTGTCACCACAGATACGCACGGCAAGACATACATCAAGTGTTCTCAAATCTTTAAAGACTCAATCCGATAAGATAACTTCAAAAGGGGAAACTCAATCCATTACAAGAGAGTAGAGGGGGAGAAACATAAGATCCAACTATAATAGCAAAGCTCGCGATACATCAAGATCATGCCAAATCAAGAACACGAGAGAGAGAGAGAGATCAAACACATAGCTACTGGTACATACCCTCAGCCCCGAGGGTGAACTACTCCCTCCTCATCATGAAGAGCGTCGGGATGATGAAGATGGCCACCGGTGAGGGTTCCCCCCTCCGGCAGGGTGCCGGAACGGGCTCCCGAGAGGTTTTTGGTGGCTATAGAGGCTTGCCGCGGCGGAACTCCCGATCTATTCTGTTCCCCGAAGGTTTTAGGGTATATGGATATATATAGGTGAAAGAAGTACGTCAGGGGAGCCACGAGGGGCCCACGAGGGTGGAGGGCGCGCCCAGGGGGGTGGGCGCGCCCTCCTGCCTCGTGCCTTCCTCGCTGCTTTCTTGACGTGGACTCCAAGTCTCCCGGGTTGCTTTCTATCGGGGGGATGGACCCCGGGCAAGCAACGGAACCCGGATCCTCTTCAAAAATAACGGGGCTGGCACCGCCCCTCAATACCGGCGCGCGCTTGGCCGGGTCGCTCGACCCGACCAAGCCCCGCAAGCTGGCCAGACTAGCTGACTCGGCAAGACGCGTCGACTCAGCCTCAACAACTGGCGCAAGACAGCCGAACCCGGCATGGCCAAAGCATCCTTAACAAGCCAGCGCCACCCATGGCGTGCAGCGCAAACCAGCCGCGGGTCAACTCCCGTCCCATCCAGGCCGTATGATGGGGACGAAACTTCAATCAACGATGACCGAGGCAACAGTGCCCCGCCCATGCCTCTGGTCAGCAGGAACGAGGCAATAGTGCCCCTCACCTACCCGCTAACCGGGGCCGGCGTGGCTACAGTGCCCCCGCCCTCACCGCTGACGAGAGCAAGCGGCAACCTGACGGAGAGTACTGTACGCGACTTGACTCGGCCAGTGCCCTCGAGCCTCCTCCTCTCTTTAGCCATCCCTTGGCATCTGCCGTACGCCCACCACGACAGTTGGCACCCACCGTGGGGCAGCTCGAGGAGCTGGCCGGGAGCATGCTTCAGACGGGGCCCTTCTTCTACGCCGACGAGTCCGTCGCGCAGGCGGACGACGTCGTCGGCGCGCTTGCCGCCTCCTTCGCCGTGCTGTGCATCTCCGATGCGTCCGCGGCCGACGAGTACCCTAGCGAGGTGCTCAGCTACTCCGACTCCCCCCTCTCCCTCGGCGGCGGCGTTTTCGCCGGGGCAATGGACGTCCTTGTGGAGGTCTTCGTCACCGGCGACGGCGTCTCCTCCTCGTCGAGCAAGACGAGGAAGGCTGCCGAAGCCAGGGCCGCAGCGGATCGGATCGAGCCGTCCGATCCATTGCGCGGCGCGATGCAGATCCTCCGCATCCCCATCGGCACCGACGTCGACGCCACCAACGTCGCTGAGGCCCGAACCCAGCTCGAGGAAAGGCGCCAGCAGATGCTGGACCTATCTGAGACGCTCGCTGGCACTCAGCGTCGCCTGGACGCCGCTCAGCTGGAGCGCGACGCCACCTACGGATTCACGCCCGCCACGGCCGAGCCAAGCCGAGTCGCCGATGTGCGTGCCCGGGGAGGAGCGATCGGCCGGGCCCTCGGCGCCGTCCCAACCATCTACGAGACCCCAGCGAAGAACATGCGCGCTGCCCAGGCAGCCGCAGTCGGCCTGGACCAGCTCGCGGGTGAGGAGCTAAAAGAGCGCATCGGGCGGATGCGTGAACTCCTCCATGCCGCCAACACCCAGCAGGACCGCCTCAACCAGCTCGCCAAGCCGGCGGGATCCGGCTCCGCCCGCCTCGGCGGGCCCGGCGAACTTCTGCACACCGCTTCCTCGCCACCCGGCGAGGCGCACTCCGGCCGAGCCCGGACTCGGTGCTACCCGACCGCTACAGCCGCCGGCGGATTAGGCGATGAGCCCGTCCCAGAGACTCAGCGCGGACCCGGCCAGCATGGCTGGCGTCCGGCTCCAACCGACCCGCCCCCCCGTGGCCTGGCCGCAAGTCGACTCGGCCCGCGCGCCATCGACGACGCCGACGCTCGCCACCGCCTCGATCAGCTCACTCGCTCCCTGGAGGTGGAGGAGAGCGGCGCTATCGGGCTGGCGTGCTTCGGCCCGTGCATCCGGGAGAAGCCCTTCCCCAAAGGATTCATGCTCCCCCGCGACACCCCCAAGTACAACGAGACGGTGAAGCCAGAAGACTGGCTCACCGACTACACCACGGCCATTGGCATCACCGGTGCCAATCATCGTCTCGCCGTGTGCCACGCACCGCTCATGCTCCAAGGGTTGGCCCGCACGTGGTTGAACAGCCTGCCGATGGGCAGCATCAACACGTGGGTGGACTTCGAGGAAGCCTTCGTCCGCAACTTCACGGGGACCTACAAGCGACCCGGACGCCCTAGCCAGCGCGCCATGTGCGTGCAAGGGCCTACAGAGACCGGTCGCGAGTACCTCGCACACTGGACCGAGCTCCGGAACAGCTGCGATGGCGTCCATGAAGTCCAGGTGATCCAGTACTTCGTCAGCGGGTGCCGAGACGGCACCCTCCTCAAGCACAAGCTCCTACGCTCTGAGCCGGCCACCATGGCCGCGCTCATGATGACGGTGGACAAGCACGCCAACGCCGACTCCACCATGAAGATCCAGGTGGCGCTGGATGAAGCCGGCAAGGCGAAGCCGGTTCCCCCTCCGAAGCCGGCCGGCGAAAGCAGCCGGCAACAACATCACCAGAACAACAAGCGCAAGGCCGACCAACCGGCGCCGCGTCACGACAACCGGCTCGTCGCAGCCACCGAGCCCGCGGCGGACCTGGCGGCGAAGCGCCGGCAAACCGGCAAGATGGCATGGCAATCCGCCATGAGCTTCGAACAGATGCTCGACGCCCCCTGCAAGCACCACAGCGGCGCAAGACCCTCCACGCAGACGCTTCGGCAGTGCGCCATCACCAAGCGCATCATGAGGGGCGACGTCCCGCCTCCTCCGGCTCCGGCTCCAGGCGCGGGATAGCCGCCTCCGCCTCCAGCTGGCGGCGCGATGCGCGACGACGCCTACCCGGACCAGAGCGCGGCCTACGTTGTCTTCACCAGCCTCGGCGATGACAAGCGCAGCGAGTGCCTCCTTCAGCAGGAGGTGAACACCGTCGTCCCGGCCAAGCCGGAGTTCATGCATTGGTCGGATCGCCCGATCACCTGGACCCGGGAGGATCACCCGGCAGTCATGCCGAGTCCGGGTGGTTACGCCCTCGTCCTCAACCCCACCATCGTCGCGCGGCGCACATGCAAGTTCTCCCGAGTCCTCATCGACGGCGGCAGCAGCATCAACATCCTCTACCGTGACACGATGACCAAGCTCGGCCTCAAGGCCGAGGACCTGGAGCCAACCCGAACGATCTTCCACGGCATCGTGCCCGGCCTCTCCTGCTCCCCCATTGGCCGGGTCCGGCTAGATGTCCTGTTCGGTGATAGCAGCCACTTCCGGCGCGAACCGATCTGGTTCGAGGTGGTGGACCTGTCCAGCGCGTATCACGCGTTACTGGGCCGGCCCGCGCTCGCCAAGTTCATGGCGGTTCCCCACTACGCGTACCTGAAGATGAAGATGCCAGGTCCCAAGGGCCTCATCACCATCACCGGCGATTACTGCAAGTCCCTGAAGTGCGCCCGAGACGGCGCCAAGTTGGCCGAGTCGCTGGTCATTGCCGAGGAGCGGCGCCAGCTCGACCGGATCGTCGCCCTGGCAGGCGAGGCCTCCGCCGCGTCGATCCCGACCCCGGACCCGACCGACGAGGCCGCCTTCAAGCCCTCCAAGGAGACCAAGAAAGTGAAGCTCAACCTAGAAGACCCCAGCTGCAGCAAGTACGTTGTCATAGGCGCCCGCCTCGATAGCAAATAGGAAGGCGAGCTCGTCGACTTCCTCCGTGAGAATTGGGATATCTTCGCATGGACCCCCAAGGACATGCCGGGTATCCCGAGGAAGTACGCCGAGCACAAACTTCACGTCCGCAAGGACGCCAAGCCTGTCCGTCAACCCCTACGACGATTTTCCGAAGAGAAGAGAAGAACCATTGGTGAAGAGGTCGCCAAGCTTTTGGCGGCCGGCTTCATAATGGAAGTGTTTCACCCCGAGTGGCTGGCCAATCCAGTCCTCGTCCTGAAGAAGAACAAGACCTAGTGCATGTGTATCGACTACACTAGCCTCAACAAAGCCTGTCCCAAGGATCCGTTCGCCCTCCCGCGGATCGACCAAGTCATCGACTCGACCGCCGGGTGTGAGCTCCTGTCCTTCCTGGACGCTTACTCCGGCTACCACTAGATCAAGCTGGACCCGGCCGACGCCCTGAAGACGTCCTTCATCACGCCCTTTGGGGCGTATTGCTACATCACCATGTCGTTCGGCTTGAAGAACGCCGGCGCCACCTTCCAGCACTGCATGCAGAAATGCCTACTGCCGCAACTCGGCCGCAATATCCACGTATACGTGGACGGCATCATGGTGAAGACCAAGCAGCACCTCACGCTCCTCGACGATTTGAAGGAAACCTTCGCCAACCTCCGCGAATACAAGGTCAAGCTTAACCCGGAAAAATGCGTCTTCGGCGTCCCGGCCGGAAAGCTACTCGGCTTCCTCGTCTCGGAACGCGACATTGAGGCGAACCCGGAGAAGATCAAGGCCATCGAGCGCATGCGCAAGCCGGCTCGGCTGCGCGATGTCCAGAAGTTCACCGGATGCTTGGCCTCGGTCAGCCGGTTTCTAAGCCGGCTGGGCGAGAGGGCGCTACCCCTGTACCAGCTAATGAAGAAGACGAGCCCGTTCGAATGGAACGGCAAGGCAGACGAGGCCTTCCAAGACCTCAAGCGCATGCTCTCCACCGCACCAGTCCTAGCCGCGCCGACCGACAAGGAGCCGCTGTTGCTCTACATAGCCGCGACCTCGCGGGCGGTCAGCACGGTGCTGGTGGTCGAGCGACCAGAGAAGGGCAAGATACAAGCCGTCCAGCGCCCAGTCTACTACCTGAGCGAGGTGCTCTCCATCTCCAAGCAGAACTACCCGCACTACCAGAAGATGTGTTACGGCGTGTACTTCACCGCCAAGAAGCTGAAGCAGTATTTCCAAGAGCACATTGTCACCATGGTCAGCACGGCGCCTATCGGAGAAATCATCGGGTGCCGGGATGCCTCTGGCCGGGTCGCCAAGTGGGCGATCCAGCTAGCCGGCCACACCATCCTCTACGAGCCCCGCACCACGAAAGTCTCAAGCCCTGTCCGACTTCCTCATCGACTGGACCGAGACCCAGTACTTGCCACCGCCTCCCGACTCGACGCATTGGCGCATGCACTTTGACGGGTCCAAGATGCGACTCGGCTTGGGGGCCGGCATCGTACTGTCGTCCCCGAAGGGCGACCGGCTCCGCTATGCGCTCCAGATCCACTTCGCCGCATCCAACAACGTCGCCGAGTACGAAGCTCTTGTGCACGGCCTCCGGCTTGCCAAGGAACTCGGCATCCGGCGCATCCTGTGCTACGGCGACTCGGACCTGGTGGTGCAGCAATGCTCTGGCGAATGGGACGCCCGCGACTCCAACACGGCAAGCTACCGCTTCCTCGTCCAGAAGCTGTCCGGATCCTTCGAGGGCCGCGAGTTCCTCCACGTCCCGCGCGCGGAGAACGAAGCAGCCGACACGCTCGCCAAGATCGCCTCGTCACGACAAGCCATCCCATTCGACGTCTCCCTCGAGCACCTGCGCAAGCCGTCCGTCAAGCCATCGCCGGACTCCGAGTCCATCCACGTTCCAGACGACCCGGCCGCACCTCAACCCGGCCCGGGGACTGCTGAACCCGACCCGGGGGCTGCTCAGCTCGACCCGGCCACCATCGTCCCAGACCCAGCCGTCGCCAACCCCGACCCGGGGGCTGCTCAACCCGGCTCGGGGGCTGACGACTCGGAACCCACCCTGGTGGCCGTCTTCGCCGTGGTTACGGCTCCATCTTGGGCCCTCCCAATATCAGAATTTTTGGAGAACGGGGTTCTCCCCATGGACGAGACCGAAGCTCGGCAAGTGCAGCGCCGGGCGTCCGCCTACAGCATCATCAACAACGAGCTCATCAAGCGCAGCTCCACCGACGTGTTCCAGCGCTGCGTCGAGCAGGAGCGGGGCATCGACATCCTCCTCGACATACATCAGGGCGAGTGTGGGCACCACGCCGCATCACGATCCCTGGTGGGCAAGGCGTCCCACCATGGTTTCTACTAGCCCACGGCCCTCCAAGATGCCGAGTCGCTCGTCCTCAAGTGCGAGGGATGCCAGCACTTTAGCAAACGCAGCCACCAGCCGGCGTCAGCACTCCGCACCATACCGATCGCCTGGCCCGTCGCGGTCTGGGGACTCGACATGGTGGGACCCTTCAAAACCGCTCGAGGCGGCATGACGCACTTGCTGGTGGCAGTGGACAAATTCACCAAGTGGATCGAGGCAAGACCAATCAAGAAACTGGACGGGCCAACAGCCGTCCGGTTCATCAAGGACATAGCGGTGCGCTACGGCATGCCGAACAGCATCATCACCGACAACGACACCAACTTCGCCAAGGGCGCGCTCGAGCAATACTGCTCCGTCTACGGCATCCGCCTCGACCTGGCCTCCGTTACGCATCCGCAGTCCAACGGGCAGGTCGAGCGGGCCAATGGACTCATCCTGTCCGGCGTCAAGCCGCGACTCGTCGAGCCACTCATCCGCTCACCCGGCAGCTGGCTTGACGAGTTGCCAGCCGTTCTCTGGAGTCTACGCACCACGCCGAATCGGTCGACCGGGTTCACCCCGTTCTTCCTCGTCAACGGAGCCGAAGCCGTCATCCCAACCGACGTCGAGTTCGACTCGCCGCGCGTCGTGATGTACACCGAAGCCGAAGCCAGAGAAGCCCGCGAAGATGGCGTCGACCTGCTCGAAGAAGCACGCCTCCTGGCGCTCAGTCGCTCGGCCATCTACCAGCAAGGCCTGAGGCACTACCACAGCAAGAAGATCAAGCCCCTCGCGTTCCGCAAGGGCGACCTCGTCCTCCGACTCGTCCAAGAGCAGGCAGGCCAGCACAAGCTGTCCCCTCCATGGGAGGGCCCATTCATCGTGAGCAGGGCCTTGCACGACCGCAATGCCTACTACCTCATCGACGCACGCAAGTCAAGGAAGCGCAAGAAGGACACCGCCGGTGAAGAAACGACCCGGCCGTGGAACGCGAAACTCCTCCGCCCGTTTTAAAGTTAGCCGCACCAGTGTATGTATCATCGCCTTTTGTAAACGCATGAAACTATGGGGTCCCCAAACGAGACTCGGGGGCTGCCTTTTGTCGACCAATTTATTGTGTCCCTATTTTTCTTGCATCACTATACCACTGAACCCGGCCACCGGTCCGACTCGCTCGACCCAGGGGCTCGGGGGCTGGCCGGCTCGGTCGCCACCCCGCCGCCTTACTTGGTGATTCCTGATGAAGTTAGGATGTCGCGGTCGCCCACTTCGCCCTAAAGCCACAGATCCAGCTTTGGCTGTCGGCTGGCAAGCACAACGGGCCGAAGCTCCTTTACGCTTCATACACTAAGTCAAAGGCTGCCGGGTCGATCAACCCGGCCCACCATTCACCAAATGGACAGCTGCACGACCGGCTGCTCGCCAACCGGCTTCGCCAGATTGCCGCTAGCCGGCCCAGTGGGTGTTCCGCTCGCGCTCAACGTTTCGAGGGACCCAAGTCCTGCGCGCTCCTCTCAAAGAACCGAACTCCATGTCACGGACCGGAGCCTCGGCCGT